>NW_026461649.1:0-73634 GCF_021730395.1 Mercenaria mercenaria | reverse complement strand
TTATGGTGATACAAGTTGTGTGCCAGTTTGGTAAAAACCAAATCATAAATAAAGCTGCTTTTGTGCAGACAAGGTCAAAATAGCTAATTCTGGCTATTTCAGGGGCCATAACTCTGTAACCCATAACGGAATCTGGCCAGTTCAAGAAAGAAACCAAGATCTTATGGTGATACAAGTTGTGTGCCAGTTTGGTAAAAACCAAATCATAAATAAAGCTACTATTGTGCAGACAAGGTCAAAATAGCTAATTTTGGCCTTTTCAGGGGCCATAACTCTGGAACCCATAACGGGATCTGGCAAGTTCAAGAAAGGAACCGTGATCTTGTGGTGATACAAGTTGTGTGCAAGTTTGGTTAAAATAAAATCATAAATGAAACCACTATCGTGCAGACAAGAAATTGTTGACGCACGGACGGACGCACAGACGACGGACGAAGGGTGATCACAAAAGCTCACCTTGTCACTATGTGACAGGTGAGCTAAAAATCGGACTTTGAGGGAGTGAAAAGCGGACTTCCGCTTAAAAGCGGAAATAAAAGGCCTGAAGGGCCTGAGAGTCGGCTAATGATTGATGTACTGGTAGTATAGTCAGTCTACCAGTTTCAGTTTGTTTTTAGTTTTTCCCCCAACTAAACATAGATTTTGTTACAATAAATGAAATGAACATTCAGTCGATGCCTAGTAAAACTTTGATTGACATTATACAAGTATTTAAACCCAATATATTTCTCTAAAATTGAAGAGTGGTTCGCAGAAATAAAAATGTTGAAAGTACAAACTACAATTTGACAGCTGACACTAAGATACTGCCCATGACTATATATATTTTTCCAGTAAACATTTGCCTCCGGCATTGCCAAAAGAGGCAATTATCGGCTGCTATAAATTGGCACATGATAAAATTTGAATATGACAATTTATATATTAAAATTTTACAGCACGGATTGCCACATACAACTTGTAATGGATGGACGAAAGAACTGCTTAGATATTTTACAGATAATGGGCCTGGCGATAACCGTGTCATATATTAGGTATTGTTCAATCATATTATAAGTGATGTCAATTTAAAGTATACTTACTTTTGCGTTTAGAGATACATGTAATTAAATGTTGCTGAGTGTCAATATATAGTGTAACCGATATTAATAAATGCAGTTCTTTTTTAGTTAAAAACATCATTTATTTTATTTCAGACCTGTTAACCCCTTCAAAATCATGTCTGTAATCCCAAAGTCCATGCACTTTCAATTATCCATTTTGATTCATGTAGACAGACAGGCCCAGACTGGGCTGAAAAATGTTTGAGCCGTTTTTATGTGGTCGGTAGCAGGGTGGGTGTGGGGATGGGTGTTTCTTCCCGCTTTAAATTGCAGTCAGATTTTGAAATGGGCATTGTGGCAGGTGTTTAAAGGGCAAATGTATCAAACTGTGAAGTGGCAATATGGGGGAAGGGTGTGGGAGGATACCCCCTCCTGCAAGAAGGGTTTGGGGTATCACCACAAGAAATTTTTGAATATGTAGACCCTTGATACAGCCTTTGGTGCGATTTCTAACTGAAAATTTTATGTTTTAATTTCTAAATATTACCTAGATTCTTTTTAGTATTACAATATCCAAAGTATGAATGACTGTCACTTCATATTTTTACTTTCAGATCATGCCTCAGTACTAGAATATGAGTCTGATATAGATTCTATGTAGGTGTTATAAAAATAAATTCTAGAATCATTTCTGTTACAATAATATCTATCATGTCTGTTACTTGAATGTTAAAATTTCGTAACACAGCTCGATATTTACCCAAAATATTATATCCGGATACGATTACACTTTTCTAAGTCTCCAGTTTTAACAATATGTTTTACAAATTGTGATGATACGAAGACATTTAGCAGCAATTGGCAGTATCTAACATTAAACTTTATGGTTAAATTACCTCTTATTTAAATCTTTTCATAAAAAAGTTGTTTCGTTTCGTCAAAGCAGCCAAACATAGACGATCTACTTTCGATTTCAAAAACTACAAGAAAATACAATTTAATGTTTCGCCGATTTGTTTATTTCTCGAAAAATAAGAAGTAAAATCTTTTTTAATATCAGTAGTAATTAAACAAACCAGTAAGAGCTACTTATTCCGATAATTTATCAGCTTACTGGCTGCAAAATTCAACCCACGCAAAGTCGTAGAAGCGTTTCAGGGGCAATAACTCTGGAAACAGGAGGTGGAGGCAGACGAAAAATAGGATGTGCACAAGTTCATATCATGATAAAGGCTGATGCAAGGTTTCATCAATTTATATGAAATACTTTTTGAGCTAGGCCTGTCACAAGGTGAAAATGAGCATGTTTTACTATTTCAGAGGCCATAACTCTAAAAAGGGGGAGGTGCCAGACGGAAAATAGGAGGTGTGCAAGTTCATATCATAATTAAGACTCATGCAAGGTTTCATCATTTTATATCAAATACTTACTGAGCTAGAAGCGTCACAAGGTGAAAATGTGCATTCTATACTATTTCAGGGGCCATAACTCTGGAAATAGGGGGTGGCGTCAGAGGAAAAATAGGAGGTGTGCAAGTTCGTATCATGATAAAGACTCTTGCAAGGTTTCTTCAATATATATCAAATACTTTCTGAGCTAGGCACGTCACAAACTTTTTTCAACGCACAGACGGAGACACGGACAAGACCTAATCTACACTGGGGGCACAAAAACAATTCTTTTTTTTTTCATTTTAGAGGGGGTTTAATGTTATGTTTCAAAAAATGCCTTGAATAGATTTTAAGTTGTGACAAATGACAGATAGATATGATCTCTGACCTAGATGCCTTTATAAGTTAACTTAGGTTTTGCTCGGGACACAAAATATGATGTAATATATCACCTTTGAGCCTGAGACCTTTATCATCAACCTATTGACCCAGTTTTTGCACTATGCACAGTCATGGTCTCACTGCCGCCTACCTGTTTTCCAAATTTCAATTCAACACCTTGAACAGTTTTTAAGTTTATGATTGATAAATTTCACCTTTAAGTTGCATTTGTGACCTTACCTTTGACTTAATGATCAGCTTTCCACATCATTTCATCTACACCAATTATTCCAGTGTAGAAGTCAATATCTTGAATATTTTTAAAGTTACGCTCTGAACACCATTAGACCTATGGCCAGTGGCCACTGACCCAGTTTTTGCACACAGCCCACCTATTATATGCCAAGTTTAAAGTCAATATCTTGAATGGTTTTTAAGCTCTGCTCCAGACACAAATTATGACAGATGGACAGATACACATGCATCATAATTATAACACATCTGTCTTTCAAAAATGGGTGTATAACAAAGTGAAAGTGCATCAAAATTTTGTTTCAAAATAAACTACAATGTAGCTTCACAGTTACCTTTTACACATTTACTTCCATCATAGCTGTAGTGATTGTCTGTAAAACAAGCACATGTTCCATTGCCAGCACATGCTTGACCAATCTCTGTACAGTTTCCATCTTCAGTACAAAACTCTCCTAATCCTGCTCCAACAGCATTATTGTAGCTGCATACACATATCTGAAAATAAATAAATTATTAATTAAGCCACATTGGAAGATTCTAATTGCTTTGTAAGCAAGAATACATCTTTTTTTTTTTATGAAATTATGACATTTTCATTCAATGTTCAGATACACTGGGTATATTTTTGGATCTAATTTGTTTATTAATAACCCTTTTCTAATCTTTTTAAGAAATGGAAATGAAAATCAAGAAATATTTTTGGGAATGAAAATCAAAAGAAAGGTAAGAAGGTTAAAGTTCTAGTCAACGTAGGTTATGTCAATAAATATATTGCATTGGCAGTCATTTAAGTAATAAGATATAGAGGATATTTGTTTGTTTTAGTGTAAGATCTAAATATATTTCACCAAGTGAACACTATAATGCAATATTTTCACAAGTGGCACAGCCACAAGTGAAAATGTAAATTATGGTGTTCACCAGTGAAATATATTTCGATCTTATACTGAAACAAACAAATTTGCTATTTATTTTATGTATTTTAGATGTTTTTAACAATATTATATCTAGTTTGTTTGTCCGCGCAACGTCACGTGCATCACATCATGACGTCATAACGTTGTGACGTCAGGATATCTTTGTTGAAAAATTGTAAATAGTTCTATTACGTTTCCTGATTTCTTTTACATTTTATTATGATAGAATGTATAATATTATATCTATGATCCTGTTAGTATTTCTGTAAGTCTATATCTTTACTGAAGTATATTTTGCAAGGAATTTTCTATTATTTATCGTTCATATTCTTTCGCATTCAAGTGTAATTCTGTACCAGTGAAAAATAAAAATGATATTTTCACTGTTTGAAAACAGTGAAAATATCAATCTTATTTCACTGATAAATTTTAGTATTTCACTGAAGAGCATAAAATAAAAAATCTTTTTATATACTGTAATTTTAATAAAATTAAGTGTAAGACTTAGAGTTCATTATCATAAAGCTATGGTAATATGAAACGAAGTTCTAAACTGCTGGGAATATCCCAAAACATAATCATATCACCTAGTGAGTGCACTGGGAAATTCGACACATACCTTCTTGCAATGGGTATGTCCCTCATCAAGTGTATCAAAGTATATCAGCTGTATTTTGTATAAATCATTACAATATTATTATTTATTATTATTTCCGTCAGTGCACAGGTTGCGTGAACATAATGCAAATAAGCAACCTGATACATTAATTTTTATAATTTTTATATTAACTGACTGAGAATGATGTTGCATTTTTTTGAGTTTCAGTTATAATCCTTCTCAAACAGTAAATGACAATCAACACCTTAGGTCCTATTTTGAGACTAAGACAGGCCCCAATTTCATGACAAGAGGGCCATGATGGCCCTATATCGCTCCCCTGAGTTTAACTGCTTGCTTGAACAAATTTCTTTGCTAAAGCTTCAAAAACAAAAAAACTAGGTGAGAAGGTCATGGTAAAGATTATTCAAGATAACTACTGAAATCTGTTAAAAAATTATACAGGTGGTCCAAATCTCTTTGCTGTAGCTTCAAAAACAAGAAAGTAAGTCAGTAGGTCAGGGTTAAGAATATTTAAGATGAGTATTGAAATCTGTATCAATAGTTATACAAGTGGTCCAAATTTCCATGCTGTATCTTCAAAAACAAGAATGTAGGTCAGTAGGTCATGATTAAGACTATCCAAGATGAGTATTGAAATCTGTATCAAAAATTAAGAGGTGGTCTAAATTTCTATACTGTAACTTCAAAAACGAACAAGAGCTGTCGGAGGACAGCAACGCTCGACTATTCAACAGCCTTGTCGAAAAAGGGGTATAATTCAGTAAAAAAGCAAAACAGGGTTATGGAACCTGCATAGTGCTTATCAGCTCATGACAGTGGACAAGTATGTGAAGTTTCAATCCATTCCCATAGTGGGCACTGAGATACCAGCTTACATATAAGAATTTAACCCAAAACTGCTAAGTTGAAAAAGGGGCATAATTTTGTAAAATGCGAATTTGAGTTATTGATCCTTTGCACTGCATGTCATATCATGACAGTGAACAAGTGTGTGAAGTTTCAATCCTTTCCCATTAGTGGATACTGAGATACCAGCTTACATACAAAAACTGAACCAAAAATTTCTATGTTGAAAAAGGGGCATAATTTTGTAAAAAAGCAAAACAAAGTTATGGGACCTGCTTTGTAGTGCATGTCAGATCATGACAGTGAACAAGTGTGTGAAGTTTCAATCCGTTCCAGTTAGTGAGTACTGAGATACCTGTCGAAAAAGGGGCATAATTTTGTAAAAAAGCAAAACAGAGTTATGGAACCTGTGCAATGTAAGTCAGTTTATCACAGTAAATAAGTGTGTGAAGTTTCAATCCATTCCGACAAGTGGTTACTGAGATACCAGCTTACATACAAAACCTTAACCAAAAATTTCTAAGTCAAAAAAGGGGCATAATTTTGTAAAAAAGCAAAATAGAGTATGGAACCTCTGCATTGTAAGTCAGTTTATGACAGTGAATAAGTGTGTGAAGTTTCAATCCATTCCCACAAGTGGTTGCTGAGATACCAGCTTACATACAAAAACTTAACCAAATCAGGATGCGGCCACGGACGCAGACGCGGACGCATGGGCGAGTCCAATAGCTCTACTATTCTAAGAGTCGAGCTAAAAAGTAGGTCAGTAGGTCATGATTAAGACTATTCAAGAAGTCTTGAAATCTGTATCAAACATTATACATGTGGTCCAAATCTCTTTGCTGTAGCTTCAAAAACAAGAAAGTAGGTCAGGGCTAAGAACATTAAAGATGAGTACTGAAATCTTTATTGAAAGTTATAAACGTGGTCCAAATTCTATGCTGTTAAAATTGGTGTGCAAAACTGTATAATTATTATGTCATCCAAATTTCAATGCTGTATCTGTAAAAACAAGGAAGTAGGTCAGTAGGTCAAGGTCACAGTCAAGTGACCCCTTATTACTTGGGGTCTTCAGGTAATTATAATTAAACAGTCTAGGAAATATGATCAGATAATTTTTGAAGTATTTTTTCCTATATAACTCATATAAAAACTATGTGATCCTCGGGGCGGGGCCTCTTTTCACCCTAGGGTCATAATTTGAATAATCTTGTTAGAGAGCAACTAGGCAATGCTACATACTGAATATCAAAAGCCTAGGCCTTGAACTTTCAGACAAGAAGATTTTTAAAAGTTTCTTCCTATGTAAGTCTATGTAAAATTTGGGAACCCCCAGGGCAGGGCTTCTTTTTACCCCTGAGGCATAATTTGAACAACCTTGGTAAAGGACCACTAGGCAATGCAACATACCAAAAACCAAAAGCCTAGGCCTTGCAGATTCAGACAAGAAGATATTTTAATTTATTTTCCTATATAAGTCTATGTAAAACTTGGGACCCCCGGGGCAGGGCCTCTTTTCATCCAAGGGGTATAATTTGAACAATCTTGGTAGAGAACCACAAGGCAATGCTACATACAAAACATCAAAGGCCTAGGTTTTGTGGTTTCAGACCAGAAGATTTTTTTAAAAATTCCCTATTTAAGTCTATGTTTAACTTGAGACCCCCGGGGTGGGGCCTCTTTTCACCCAGGGGTATAATTTGAACAATTTTGGTAGGGAACCAAAAGGAAATGCTACATACCAAATATCAAAGGCCTAGGTCTTTTGGTTTCAGACAAGATTTTTTAATTTTTTTTTCCTATATAAGTCTATGTAAAACTTGGGACCCCAGGGATGGAGCCTCTTTTCAACCAGGGGCATAATTTGAACAATCTTTATAGAGGACCATTAGATGCTGTCACATGCCAAATATTGTGGCTCTATGCCTTGTGGTTTCAGACAAGAAGATTTTCAAAGTTTTCCCTATATAAGTCTATGTAAACCATGTGACCCCCAGGGAAGGGCCTTATTCAGAGCACTCGACAACTTTTGGGGACAGGTACCCATACCCTCAGGAAGGGGAATTTTTCGACATTTTAAGACGAAAAGGGGAAGTTTAAGCCATGTATATGTAACTACTTTTCACACTTATTAATACTGTTTTCAATCATTTCTAACTGATGTGACTATATTGCAACAGTAATCTTCCTTAAAGGCACTATATAATATTAAAAGAAAGACTTAATATCTATTTTTGTCAAACAACCTATCATCAGGGGAATTTTCTTCTGACAAAGGGGAAAAAAAACATATTATTTTAAGAGGGGAATGGAACCCATATTCGGCCCCAAAAATGGCCAAACGAGTGCCCTGTTATTTGACCCTAGGGGAATAATTTGAACAACCTTGGTAGAGGACCACTAGATGATGCTACAGCCCTATGACCTGTGGTTTTGGACAAGAAGATTTTTAAAGTTTTTTCCTTTCGGTTGCCATGGCAAATAGAGTTCTATATGGAATTGAATTCTTTGAAATTTTTTTAAAGAAGACCATCCAAGGGGAACATCCCTGTGAAGTTTCATCAAAATTGGCCTGATTGTTTTGGAGGAGATGTTGTTTAAAGCAAAGTGTTGGCAGACGGACAGATGGATGGACGGACGGTGAGCGATCACAATAGCTCACCCTGAGCCTTTGGCTCAGGTGAGCTAATAAAACTAACTACATGTAAATTCAAAATTAAAGTTGTTTTATAACAGATTCAGTACAGTAAAACACCGCTCAATCGAGGTCGCAAGGGGATGAGCAAAATGCTCGAGTTATCCATGGTTTCGAGCGACCCGAGTAAGTAATCAATAATTGATCGATATTTGATCAATAGAACTTTTCTTCAACCTTTTATCAATAATTAATCTCAGTAATCAGATCAAATATACCGACAAACAAACATTTACGATAGTCGTGGAATAGACCACACAATTCTCACGGCGTGTGAAAATGTTTAATTAACCGATACATTCTGACACCTCTGCTCGAGTTTGCCAGAAGAAGCAAATAGTAAATTAATACACAGGGACCAGGTGTCATGCTCGAGCGATCGAGTTATCGGTGCTCGACCCAGCCATGGTAATTTTACATAGAAAATAGAAGGAAATCGGCCGGGACCACATGTATTGCTCGAGCAAGCCCGGGTACTCGAGTCATCGATGCTCGAGCGAGCGGTGTTTCACTGTATTTGAAAATATAATTTAAGAAGAATTCATTAACTGTTCTTGAATTGTTCAAGAACTTGAAATGTGAATATCCAACAATGCATCTTTTAAACAAGAGCTGTCACAGGAGATTGCGCGCTCGACTATGTTGATGCTGGATAGTGAAACTGGGCACATCTGAGGAAGCTGGAGCTGTCACTACTTCAATGTAGATGAACATATTGGACAATAGCTGAAGTCTGTGTCAAAAGTATTAAGCAATAACAGAGATAGAGATAAAGTTAATCAACACATTAAATTAGTACAAACAGGACATAATTCATGGAAACTTTCTGCAAGAGTAATGCACCATTTGTCATATCATGTGACTAATAATGTGGAGTAACTATTGTACATAACCGCCCGTCGTACATGGTAAAAAGAATTGCGCTTTTTCAATATGATAAAAGCGATATGGTGAAATGTGCTAAGTGTGTGGCAATTCAATCTTTTACGTACGTCTCCTTTTCTGTTCAATATCCGGTATAAAATGACCGTGTATGATCGAACGAAGTAAAAATACTTTAGTTATAAAAAAATAGAGAGGATGATGTGTGTTATCTGAAGGAAATCACACCTTCACGCATGTTTGAGTTTTATTGCATGTTGTATCATATTTTAGATATTGAAACCTGGTGACCGACTGCTATGAATTTACTGATGTTGAAACAAATTTATGACTCATATTTTTAAAACCAAGATTTACAATTTTAGTCTTAACTGTTAAACAATGTGAAAGTTAACATGGTTTATGGCAGACATTCAAGTTATCAGAGTAACTTCTAGATTTTCTATTAGCGCAGGACACACATCTTGCGCAGCAACAAAAATTCGTTCACGGTCTGGCGAAAATTACTCTTTTGTACTATAAAACATTAAAAAATATCAATACGATCTGTAAGAAATTATATATATCTGAAATATCGGTGTCATTTCAGGATTTGCTGTTAGCGCTGGATCGACATCCCGCACAGGCTATGGCGTTAAAAAGTAAAAAATCAAAGGCCTGAATGGCCTGAGTCGGCTAATGATTGATGTACTGACAGTATAGTCTACCAGTTTCAGTTTGTTTTTAGTTTTTTTCTTAAAATTTCATAACACAGCTCGATATTTACCCAAAATATTATATCCGGATACCATTACACTTTTCTCCAGTTTGAACAATATATTTTACAAATTGTGATGATACGAAGACATTTAGCAGCAATTGGCAGTATCTGACATTGAAGTTTACGGTTAAATTACCTCTTATTTAAATCTTTTCATAAAAAAGTTGTTTCGTTTCGTGAAAGCTAAGTTGAGTTAAGCAGCCAAACATAGACGATCTACTTTCGATTTCAAAAACTACAAGAAAATACAATTTAATGTTTCGCCAATTTGTTTATTTCTCGAAAAATAAGAATTAAAATCATTTTTAATATCAGTAGTAACTAAACAAACCAGTAAGAGCTTCTTCTTCCGATAATTTATCCGTTTACTGACTGCAAAATTCAACCCACGCAAAGTTTATAGAAATCATACGATGCGTGTTTACGTTCAATGTGGGAGAATTAAGGCTGATCGGCTATGTTACCTAACGCATCCAGACGATTCAGATTTCGTTTTTAAAAAAGCATTGTGTGCGTTTCTGTAATTTTATATACGTTTTTATACGCTTAGAAATTATTAGACATGCGTATTTGCATTATTTCTATACGTAATTTACGCTAATACGCATCTTATCTGGAGCCCTGTGGAACTATTTTTTGTCTTTCGCTGGATGTTACCCAAGCTTTGTAAGCCTGCGCAATTCTTTAAATATACATTTATGCTTAATGAGTTACATTCGAGAATTGCACAATTACAAGTCATAAATGTGACAGATTACATCGTATATTGGTCATAGCAAAGGGAATTGACACAACTTAACTTCATTCATGCAGTGAACTGTTTGAAGTTTGAGAAATCTAATGGAACTACATCCCTTCACTGTGTTATTTGGTCCATTTAGAGAATCGTTGGATAGCAAGGACTCGTCAAAAGGCTTTCAGCCTTTAGCCGACTCAAAAAATCAACTTTTGTTATAAAATATATTTTGGATATTTGGTGTCATTTTAAAGTTTTCTAACACCTATGACAAATGACTCTTAAAACTGTCTTCAACAGAAATTTATAGTCCGTAAACTACCATATCTCATAGAAATGACCGCATAAATACGCTGATTTACTTTAAAAAAAAAAATAGATCTATGTATTTCTTGTTCTTTACAAATTAAGCACAGCGACCAAGTCAATTCACACCTTTACGCGTGCCTGATCACCGTCAGTTTTAAAATTAAACAATTTTAAGTAGGCCTACAAGTCTAGCCCTCTTACGAGATTAAATTTTATCGGGAGATATCATCCATATGTTAAAAGCGCAGACTCATTTACCAGGAAGGTCTAATACGGGGAGTAGAAACTCCGTATAAATCAGTACATTTATCTGTACTATGCTGTCGTCCATACCTGTAAATATCGACCAGTCGTTAGCGATCGATATTTTGTTTTCGCCACTATCGGTTAGCGCGTAATTAGCATATTACCTCAAATTAATCATGGAGCTATAACACTTATTGTTCAAAGGGTTTACCAGTCACATGTTAAGTGGCGATAATTAGATGATCAGAGATTGATCTAAAGGGATTCTGAAGCAAAAACAGCATGCGACTGCATGTGGTGATATGCTTAATTATTATGAATTAACTCGAGCTCACTTCCCTGAAGAAATATTTTACCACGTAACTTCAAACCTTTATCAAAGGGCCGATTTTTGTTGGATTTGAATAAAAAAAATGGAAAATAACAGAAAGCTGACACTTTTCTTAATCTTGTAGAGCCATAATTATAATTATTGTTTATAATGTCAGATTTCTACATACAGAAACAAACATTCTTCTTGAACGTAGGGAATGTTTCAAACGAAATAATTATTGTTGTTTAAACTCCAAAAATTAGTTTAATAAATTTAATCTTAAAACTGATGTGTGAAAAATACAATGTATTTAAATTAAAATAACAATATTTTTTTTAAAAAAGGCCGACAACGAAGTTACATTTAGTATTCCGAACTTTTAGATAAAACTGCAGAAAATCATCTAGGTTTAACACGCATTTAAATAGTGAAGGACAGAGCAATATCATAAACAAATATTTTCAGGCAACAGTTTACAGTTTTGACTTGCTATTTTCATTAAAATATGTCCTAATTTTTTTATTCTAAATACTCTGAATCAACAAGGCAAATATCATGTAAAAAACGACATCTTTCTCTCTGGGTAAGACAAGTCTAGATTTAGCCATTTTCACAGGGCGAAAAGTAACATTAATGTAAATATTTTCCATTTAAAAACAGATGCAGGCAATAATTTCATGGCAGAACTTTTGTTTTGAACAAAAAATTCAACAAATGCTTTCCCAGATTTTCACTGAAAGGACGAGTTAAACTGTAAGGCGTAAGTGTTTGAGTAATAGCAGAATAACCTACGGCATACGCTTCGATTGGACGACAGCATCAGATAAGATAAATGCCTGTTTCCAGTCCCTGTATCAGTTGTTCCAGCATTTACCAAACGCGCAAGACAGTTACCCTGCGCATATAACAAATGTAAATAAGGTTGCCCGATTTACAAACCGTTGCGCAAATAACAAATTGGTTATTAGATTTACCAAATGCGCAGATTGGCTATATGCGCGTAACAGGTACATACTGACTTTTTCATTCTGAATACATTTCGGTTTGGGTACGTTTTGACTATAATCTGTGCAATATATGCTGTCATATTGCTGGACCCATTAGTTTCAGATTGGGTCCATAAACTTAAGTAACAAGCCCCCAATTTATTTTAGCAAATACCCAATTACTTCTGAAAAGGCTGGGTAATGATTACAGGGTTCAAGCTAGCCCAGAAAAATTGGGAGAAGTGACTTCCAGTGTCCGACAAATCAATTGCCCGGAGCCCGCGGGCTATACGGTATACCAAAACAAAGTCATATGACCTTTGACCCCTAAGTATGACCTTGAAGTGAGCCATCCGAAACATGCGCTCTGCACATCGCTTCAATAAGGTGAACATTTGTGTCAGGTTTCTTTGAAATCCTTCAAGGGGTTCAAGAGTTACAGAGCGGAAGGGAAATTGCTAACCAACAAACAGACAGACAGATGGACACCGAGGCGATAACATAATACGTCCCTTAGGGCGTATAAAAAGGAATCGAGATCTTATGGTGATACAAGTTGTGTGCAAGTTTGGTTAAAATCAAATCATAAATGAAGCTGCTATTGTGCAGACAAGGTCAAAATAGCTAATTTTGGCCCTTTCAGGGGCCATAACTCTGGAACCCATTATGGGATCTGGCCAGTTCAAGAAAGGAACCAAGATCTTATGGTGACACAAGTTTTGTGCAAGTTTGATTAAATTCAAATCATAAATGAAGCTGCTATTGTGCAGACAAGGTCAAAATAGCTAATTCTGGCCCTATCAGGGGCCATAACTCTGGAACCCATAAAGGAATCTGGCCAGTTCAAGAAAGAAACCAAGACCTTGTGGTGATACAAGTTGTGTGCAAGTTTGGTTAAAATCAAATCATAAATGAAGCTGCTATTGTACAGACAAGGTCAAAATAGCTAATTTTGGCCCTTTCAGGGGCCATAACTCTGAAACCCATTATGGGATCTGGCCGATTCAAGATGCAACCAAGATCTTATGGTGACACAAGTTTTGTGCAAGTTTGATTAAATTCAAATCATAAATGAAGCTGCTATTGTGCAGACAAGCTCAAAATAGCTAATTCTGGCCCTTTCAGGGGCCATCACTCTGGAACCCATAATGGAATCTGGCCAGTTCAAGAAAGGAACCAAGATCTTATGGTGATACAAGTTGTGTGCAAGTATGGTTAAAATCAATTCATAAATAAAGCTGTTATTGTGCAGACAAGGTCAAAATAGCTAATTTTGGCCCTTCCAGGGGCCATAACTCTGGAACCCATAATGGGATCTGGCCAGTTCAAGAAAGGAAACAAGATCTTATGGTGATACAAGTTGTGTGCAAGTTTAGTAAAAATCAAATCATAAATAAAGCTGCTATTGTGCAGACAAGGTCAAAATAGCTAATTTTGGCCCTTTCAGGGGCCATAACTCTGGAACCCATAATGGGATCTGGCCAGTTCAAGAAAGGAACCAAGATCTTATGGTGATACAAGTTGTGTGCAAGTTTGGTTAAAATAAAATCATAAATGAAACCACTATCGTGCAGACAAGAAATTGTGGACGGACGACGGGTGAAGCTCACCCTGTCACTATGTGACAGGTGAGCTAAAAATACTGGCGGAAACCCGCCGGGCAACCATAAATTTGAAGCATCAGTAGCCCGGTAATTGTATATTTTACAAAAATCCACAACAAAATCATCAACATCCGGTCGTTTACTCGATTGTAACTTGCAATAAACAACTTTCCATGTATACTGATTAACGGGTCGTAAACCGTCCTATTAGTTTAACCCCGCCCATTTATCGATAATTTCAACGGTGGCTGCAGAAGCAGTCTCCACCTACGAATATCAAATATGCAAACTATCGTGGAAAAAAAAAATGCAGGGTTGTATCAGGGGTCTTGTAGGGTGGGGATATTAAGGAACACCTGAGAATGTCAGAATTTTTTTCCGGGTTGTATCAGGGGTCTTAGGGTGGGGAAGGGGTGACCAATCAATGATACTGCCACCTGTGAATATTGACAGTGACTTGCAATTTAAATACATTTTGTGAACATCTAATTCGTCACCTCAACGCAACAAAGTCGTATCTTACTATAAATTTATAATAAGATACGACTTTGTTGCGTTTAGGTGACGAATTTGTGATTACCGGTATAGAAAGTATAAATACTCAAGTTGATCTCAATACTGACAGAAATTTACAATTTTAATATTTTAAGACTTTTAAGTTGTAAACTAAGAGATACTTGTGTGAAAATGTTTCTTTAATAAGATGTTGTATTAACTTCAACTTGTACTTCTATATTATGATTAAAGAGAATGAAATGTTTATCTTTGTGTTTTTAGATTTCTGTTATTAACAAAATATTGTTAAAGACCAATCTTATTCTCACATCTCAGTAAGTCGGGTACGGATAGAGCAAGTTAGTACTTTCATGGTTAATTTTCTGGGCGACTACAAGAAAATGCTGGGCTACCAGAAAAAAATTCTGGTAGCCCAGTGGGCTACCAGTAAAATTATAAATTTGTCGGACACTGGACTTCTCCCTTCAGTGGAAATAGGGAGAAGTTTTCTCAGAACAGGGGAACAGTCATTAATTACACTGTATATTACAGTTTTGATCGTACAACACAAAGGAATAACAATTCATAACAACACATATTTTACCTTATAAGAACAAAATGCCAAGCATCAAATACAAAGACACACAGTGAGCATGTATTTATGCAGTAGTTTGAAACAATTATAAATAAATAATACTAAATCACCATCAGTATTATAAAAGGCATATGTGGTGTGATTTGTTGTTTGGCTTATGTGTCATGACCCCCTGCATACGCATTATCAAATTTTGCCAGTCTGCATGTAACACAGTGTGATTTGTTAGGCTCATCTTCCTTAAACCAGTCAAAACTAACAATAGAAAATTATTTTTTCAATTCTTATCCCTGCACACCCCTGTCTTAAACCCCCACTGGTCAAAATCCAGATATCCAAAACTTTATGTCCGTATACTGATACACTTTCATAATCATTGCCCAATTCTTCAGTTTAAAGGATATATTTGACAAATTGTGATGATACAAAGACAGTTTAACAGCACTGGACAGTATCTAATATAAAAGTCTACAATGACAATACCTTTTATTGAAGAAAATTAAGACAAATGTTCATGAAATATTGGCAGTTTCTTAATTGGTTTTAACTGTTCTTTAAATAGGGTCGCTAAAAAGCTCTACAGAGCTTATGTTATCTGTTTCACAAAGCGACGGTAAATAAAATTTACCTTTACCTTACCTTTACCTTTACCGCAAGCATACGTTCTGACAGCCTACTTTCGATTTCAAAATCTTTTTTATAAAAAGGTAAAAGCCAATGTGTCCTTATCTAAAAATGATTGTGATTGATTTTTATTGATTGAAATTAAATATCTGTTGTCTGAATTTCAATTTAAATCGTGTATAACACGGATATTTACGTCTTGCAGCCGCAGTTAAAACCATACATTACGAACAACTCTGGTTATTATTCAGAGCTTTTCTTTAGGCCCTATCCGGGAATTTGCGATGGGCTATCATCCTATAATCAGCTACTGACTCTTGCGCCAACATACTTGTGTTTTTGTGTTTATTTACCCTACTTTTGACAGTTTTTAGTTGTTTGATTTCACACATGATGCACACACTTTTTACCCGTGATGCACAAAATCAATTAAAGGCAGTTTTGTTTCGCCGCGTTTGATTGGTGTTTCAAAAGTTTTCGACCAATAAAAATCATCCTAACGATATTCGGTGACAGGCAGGGCATACTTTGTTGACAGGTGAAGTTCACAACCCGTAACGGGATAAGTTAACGCTAATTGATTATGTAATGTTTTTACAAGCTGATAGATGTGATATATACATGTACAGTGCTTTAGGGTATAGCGGATAGCTAACTAATTTTTCCTGCATTCCAGTTCAAAGAAATGAAAATAGTAGTTTTTTTTTTCAGTATATTAGACAGAAAACATCTATTCTTCTTAAAACATTCAGCTTTTAATAAAAATTCACGTGTTTTTTCCCTCCAAGCCATTGTTTACATATGCGCTGATTTAGGGTGTACAGGATAGCTTTGGTCATTTTTTCCATTATTAGTTTGAAATCCACATCTTGACAAACTTTCCAAGATTTCTTTGCTATAAATCAGAATAATAATATATTCTCTTTTCAAAAACATTCAGTTTTTTAAATTTCTATCAAATACTTTTCATTCACTGACATTTTTTACATATACACTGATTTAGTCTATAGGGAATAGCTTTATTTTACATTTGATGACATATGAAAAATAACACAACAAGCAAATATTTTAAATGTATGTCAGAATGTCTGTATGCATGCCAGTAAAAGAATGATATGAAAATTTATACAATAATTCCAATCTAAATATAAAATTTATCGATCTATCCTCTATACCCTAAAATCCACTATACCCTAAAGCACAGTATGATAACTGCCTCGGGCGCCAGATTTTAGGGTGACTTGGTTTTTTTGCTTTTCTGTACAAACAGAGCGAAGTCATCAGAAAAAAAGCGACCACTTCGCTCACGTCGCCTAGAAGCGTGGACCCTGGATAATATTTTTTACCCAATTCAGATTTCCAATACCCAATTCAGATAAAAAGTGATGGGTAAATACCCAATTGCACCAAAAGCTTATCCGGAGCTCTGCACGCTGTCCCAAAACGTCCTATTACTTGTATTACCGTGATGGTAAAAGAAAAACCCATGACGACTCGTGACATTGCCGTGACGGTAAAAGAAAAACCCACGACAGTCTGTGATAAAACCGTTACAGACATTATGACTGTCACGGGTTTTAGTAGATCTGTTACTTAAACTTCAAATACTTACGTTGAGCAGTTCTCAATCTAGAGTCAGTAGTCTCATAGTCCAAATAATTGTACTCAAGAGTTAAATATCGTTATATTTTTTTGACTGGTCAATATCCCCCTCCGAGTACAAACCAGAAAAGATCAAAAATGTGTTGGGTAAGTTTTCTTCTTCGCGTATGTAATGCCCAACGAAACCCGTTGGGCGAGAATCACGTTAAGATACAGCGATGGATAAAATGAAGAAATACACATATGTTTAATTTTTCCTTTCCAATGATGTATATATTATCTAGATTCCTTAAAAAAAACTTTCAGACTATGGCAGTTAAAAAAATTCAGAGGTTTAACACGTGTGTACTACATATTGGAAAATGGCCGATACAGGTAAACACATTACTACACGAAGCGTTTTCACTGGTCATGTCTCCGACCGCCATTACATGAAGACGATTTCGAGGTTTAAATTTTTTACAACAGAAATTCTTGATAAATATGTCCTGTTCTTACTTATTTGTTTACTGTTTATGATTAAAAAACAATAGGTAAGCTGTTAGGGCTAAAAAAATTTCGTGACTACTGCATACCTGTCAAGATACACGCATTGCGCGTGTGTCACAGGCATTTCGGCCTTAGATCACGCTCACATGCCTACTATTCCAGGTCACGCGCATTTTAAAGAAATAAAGCAATAGTTTTTTCGTAGAAAATTATTGAATCAAACATGCGAAGCAACGCTGACACCGTGTTTTTATACCTTATACCGTATAATACTGCTTTTACATTCACCGTGCAACGTGTTATTTCTACCGCATGAATAAACATGTGAGGGCTTTTCAGGCTTTTAGGGATCATCGCCCTCCAGACCCCCACGAGGGACAACCTTCTCTTCGAACCCCGATCACACTCGTGGCCTTTGTGGAGCCTTGACAGCTATGCTACTGATAAATCATAATTTCAGTTGATCAAGTTTCCACCAGTTTTGATTGTTTCTGGTTGAGACCTTTAGGTAGACAACGTAAAATATCATAATGTAAAATCGGTCTACCCGAGGTCACATTATTTAGACTAGTAGTCTCAGTGATCGAAACTGTGTATTTTTTAACCATTTAAAACAAACTTACAAATATTATTATTCCACCTGTCAAGACCTTCATGTTTTCTCTTCCTGGTTATAGAAACACTCTTCAAGGGTCACCACACCCAAACACCTGGCCAACCACAGGTGTAAACTTTCAGCAAAATGCGTCAAATATATTCTTTCTTGTAATTTGACAGCTATGAAACAGCGAATGCATGTAAAGCGTGTAAAATAATCTGCAAAATCACGTTTTGAACAGAAACCAACATGGAGGGTGAAACCAGGAAGTTTTGAACATTTTGCATAACGTTAGAAAGATTGTAAAGTTTGTGTACTTTTTTCAAGCTTCCTGATTACATAGAATAGTCTCGTCACAAGCGAGAGTCACGACTTGGGTAAAACACCGCTAAATGTTCGGGAAACATGGGGTAGGCCTAAAGTGCGAAAATAAGGTTATTTTCGTGAAAATAAGATTTTTTTACGAAAATAAGCCATATATTTTTTATTATATATCTAATTAAAATTTATTTTAAATCATTATATAGAGATGATCATTTGACACTTACAAAACAAAACTAAACGATTTCAGTCCAACAATTAGGAAATTATTAGCGATTTTAATTAACATGCGTCAAAATCGCTTGCGAAAATAACTTTTTATGTGCGAAAATAAGCTATATTTTATTTATTTATTATCTAAATGAACTTTAGTTTATATCCTTATAAAGATACGATCATTAGACACTTATGAAACAAAACTAAACGATTTTAGTCCAACAATTAGGAAATTATTAGCGATTTTAATTAACATGCGTTAAAATCGCTTGCGAAAATAACTTTTTATGTGCGAAAATAAGCTATATTTTATTTATTTATTATCTAAATGAACTTTAGTATATATCATTATAAAGATACGATCATTAGACACTTATAAAGCAAAATTAAGTGATTTTAGTCCAATAATTAGGAAATAATATGCGATTTTTAATTATAATGCGTCAAAATCGCTTGCGAAAATAATTTTTTATCAGCGAAAATAAGTTATATTTTAGTTATTTTTTATCTAATTCAACTTTAATTTATATCAGTATATAGATACGATCATAAGACACTTATGAAGCGAAAATTAATGAATTTAGTCAAACAATTTTAGTAAATAATTAGTGAAATTTATTAGCATACCTCAAATCGTAACGAAAATAGCTTTTTATTTGCGAAAATAAGTTACTGAAATTTGGTAGACTAGTTATAAGATAGAGATCGATTATCGTTTCATTCATTTACGATAATGACTTGTTTAAATTGCGAAAATAAGGCAACAGTAGCTGTTTTTTTATTTGTAACATCATTTTGTTCAGTTTTGAGACAGGATATCCGAGTAATAGTGGTAGGTCACTGGTGGGTTTCAGAACAACACATAATGAATTTCTAATTATTATTATTTTCACATGAGCATAAATATATACGAGTATAAATACCAGTAAAATTACAAAATTTTCTGTGTATTCAGTTACAAGCTCAAAATATAAGTTAACAAATATTCAAAGAATGTAAAGACATGTCGAGAAAGTTGTTGCTATTTGAGATACTATTCAATTACAAATCAATACAACATACATTAAAATAAATACACAAGACATAACATATATAATAGTAAAATAAATATTCTAATCAGATATAAATTTTGATGACATGGTATATTTACAAGCATATATTCATAAAAAATAGCATGAAAACACAGAAACATTTATGAATCATTACATCATTCATTGAGTTAAATACACATCAAAATATCACATCACATATATCCTCCATGTACAAATCATTACAGCATAGGAGTTAATAGTACCTAATACATATCAAAGTATTACATCTTATCATCTCTGACTGTATAATACAATACTCTATTAAATCATGAATATCTACATACATGCAGGAACATTTATGAATCATTACATCATTCATTGAAATAAGTACATATCAAAATATCACATCACATATATCATTAAGAGTGAAAAATGAATATTTACATACATATTCATAAATGAAATCATGAAATAAACGGAAAACAATCAAACATACAACTGTTTGCCTTAAGATGCCAGGATTTCTTTGATTTGTAATACAATACTCTATCAAATCATGAATATTTACATACACATTCATAAATTAAATCATGAAATAACAGGAACAATCAAACATACAACTGTTTTCGTTAAGATGCCAGGATTTCACATAACAAAATATTACATATATCATCTATGATTTGTAATACAATTATCTATTAAATCATAAATATTTACATACACATTCATAAGCATTTCACAAACAGGTCTGTTTTATAGCATATGTCGGCGCGAATCACGCTAGAGACAGTGCAACACAGTTCTATACCGACATACACTATTGAATTAGTTTCAAAACATACAACTATTTTCGTTTAGAAGCCAAGCATTTCACAAACAGGTCTGTTCACTCCTACTAAAATGTGTTTTATAGCATATGTCGGCGCGAATCACGCTAGAGACAGTGCAACACTGTTCTGTACCGACATACACTATTGAATTAGTTTCCTTTTAGCAGATGGTGTTTGGCTTCTTTCAGCGCGTTTCCGTTTTATTTGATTTGGTTTTTTCCCCGCTGTAGGTGTTTTCAGCACTGTTCTCAATCCATCAGTTGAAACAACAGTGTTTTGATTACATCTCCCTTTATCAGATTTGAAATTTATTTCCCGTTTTTCACGTTGTTCCTGTGTGATAACTGACCAACGATCAATGTCTATGAAATGGTGCGCAAAGTTATTGTCAAGTTTAAAGTTACCAGCCCCCCGTATTGCTCGACACCTCTCAATCTGTTCCCCTAAAACAATATCATAAAGTGTTCTAATGTGTTGGAAGAGACATGTTCGTCGGACAGTTCTCAAGCCATGAAATTCTTCTTTTGAATTGTTCTTTTCCAGTGGGAGAGGCTTTTAATGTCTGGTAAAGTCGATGTATTTCTAACACAGTGGTAGGATCTGGTTGCGGTTCTAATGGAATAAACTCCCTCTTTTTGTTGATCTGTTTAGCTGTGCAAAATACTCCATTTATTTTTACTACCGACACTAGCTTTCCTTTATGAACGACGTAGTATGTTGCTGGGGATGCGGCGCTCTTCCAGGCTCCACAATCATCCCAGAAGTTTGAGCGCTTTCCTTCCTGTCTTTTTTCAATGTTTTCAGTATTGTTCAGTACATAATAGTATCCGTCTTTCCTTCCCGTTGGAATTTCATTTAACTGGCTGTAGGGTCCTTTAAGAATTCTTATGGTTTCCGTAATATCCATAAACTTATTGCCTAGTGGACCTGGATTGAACTCAACCTCTTCCTCTTCATTATTATCTTGAATACTGTCGTTAGGTGACTGAATGGGTGACTGAATAGGTGACTGAATAGGTGACTGATTAGGGCTTTCAATCTGTATGTGTGAGTCAATGACATCATCAGTTAGTGAAGTTTCCTCGCAATCACTGCCTGCACTATTCGTTACATTACTATTCAATGGTGACACTGTTTCTATGATATATTCACTCTCTTCAATAATGACAGACAAATTTTGAGACTTTTTTCAGGCGAGTGTGACACTTTTTGTGGTGACTGTGATTTTATCTCGGCTGTGATTTCCTGTACGTCGTTGTCAATCATATCCTCACACACAGGCTGATCTAAGACAGAAAAAACACACAGGCTGATCTAAAACAGAAAAATTTTCAAATCTGTTCGTTGACGCAAACACTGATTTTGTTGTATCATTTCTTGCGCATGCAGCTGTACTCTCGCTATGATCAATTGGTCGTTCTCTAGTGGCATCTACCAGTGGCACGAAATGATTTGGAAGCCATTCTCTCTTGGTTTTCTTACTGTTTGTGAAATGGTTACTGCCTGGTCGCGACATGCTTGTCCACATGATTGTGATGCGCCCTTTTTCCGGATCCGCAAATGGCGGGCGGAATGTGGTGTTCAATGCTTGAAATGCTATATGTTTACAGCCGTTGATTGATAGGTACACGCACTCAATAGGTAGATTCAGGAAATTAGACAGGGCTATTATTCGCCACACAGAAGAATAAGAACCTTGTTTTGCACAGTCAACACACACGGGGGAGGAACTGTTACACGAGACTCGGTTGTGGAGGATATCATGTTACAGATTTAGGATGCTACTGTTACAGTATTCCTGGATAACGTTACAGCATTCGGAGGATAATAATAGCTGTCGGTATTTTGTTTGCCAAAGATGTGGTAAAGATGTATCTCTTTTTCCAAACATAAAAATTGTTTTTCTAGATCAGTGATATGGACGTCTGTTGAGACATGGCTTAACCTGCGAAACACAGTATATTGATGTCAATCAAGCTTTTTTATGACAAAATTCGAAATTTTGATAGAAAAATATCTAAAAGAAATTGATTAAAAGATATTCCAACCTATTTCATGCAAATTTGCATTGATTAAAACCCTCTTCAGGCATGGACTTATAATACGAGGTAGAAAAAATACTGTTGACCTAATATTTCGTGGTTCTATAGAATGTTGCAGTTTAGCAGGATATGTTACAGTTGTGGGGTGCTGCTTCTGAATGTGTTACAGATTTAGGATGATACCGTTTCCTTCTTCAGGATTCTGTTGTTAGATGTAAATACTGCTAAACAACATTTATTTTGTCATTTGAGGCAGTCAGACATGTACTAGAGTGGCGTTGCTGTAACGACGTTTAAAAACACAGGAACGTCCACCTAACGGGAGAAGATATTGGTTGTGATATGTCAAGAATCACATATCATGAACAGCTGATGATACAAGTTATGCAGAGCAAATTTCCCATCCCTTTTCCATGCAGATTGACCGATCGTTTGAACAATCTCTAAATACATCGGTTGTTAAATGTTTTTCATAACCTCTAAATAAATCACCAAAGCTACCGCGGAGCGAATTCGGAAAAGCTTTTCAGTGTGTATTTATTTATATTTACATAGATTAATTACTTTCGTTCAAATCTATAAAGAGAGTGAGTTACTATGTTTATGAGGTAACTCCTAATTTTTGAACAACCCGAATTTAATGTGCTCGTGCTCGCGTTTACGCAATGCCTACAGTCCTGAGACATGCCTTCTAATGGCGCACAGTCCTGAAAAGACAAAGACGCATATATTTTTAGATGAAAATCCTAAAACATTATACATTTTAACTATGAATTGCGTATAAAATCCTCTGTTAAATATAGGCTCTTAACTGTGACCAAACAGATTCAATGCTTCAGATTAGCCCGATTTGATTGTGCATGCTTGCCAAATCTTCATTGCGCAGATGCATATCTGCTTGTAGGCAGCTACGCGCCTGCAAGCAGACTATGATTCGATGGTTGTTCTAACAGTAAACACGTATACATGTTTAACAAAAAAATAATCTTTTATTATTTGAAATAAAGTTTTATTGCACATGTGCGTGTTGTCGTGAGAAAAGCCAATTAATTTCTTAAGTTCTCCATTACCTGTTCCGAGAGGATATTTTCTTTTAAGCTTATTAGTAATTGAAATCGTTGATGAAGACATGCATTGCCAATCTCTTCTGAAGCTAGAACACATCGTTTGCTAGCTTAATACATGTAGCATAAACAGGTACTATTTATGAAAGAACAGCTTATTAAAGTGCAAACGACGATTCAATGCGAAATGGTGATTATGGTATCATATACATTGGACATAGAACACTAGCTTTCCATTGAAAATGTTTATATATCATTTTATTATATATAGCTGTTGAATCAGATTTAGAATTTCGAAATCAGAAAAAAGTGCACTTGGTATAATATATTTGTTACATCTTACAAAAAATCCCGCATAATTCATGATATCTAAATTTTATTTGCTATCCTGGTATTGTATATTGTCAAAATGGATTCCAAAAAGTATCATCCTAAATCTGTAACACATCCAGAAGAAGCACCCCACAACTGTAACATTCTATAAAACCACGAAAAATTAGACCCACATTGATTTTTCTACCTCGTATTATAACTGCATGCCTAAAGAGGGTCTTTATCGATGCAAATGAGCATAAAATATGGTTGAAACATAATTTAATCAACTTCTTTTAGATAATTTTCTATCAAAATTTCGGATTTTGTCATTAAACGTTTGATAGACATCAATATACTGTGTTTCACGTGTTAAACCATGTCTCAACAGACGCACATACCATTGATCTAGAAAAACAATTTTTACTTTTGCAAAAAAGAGATACATCTTTACTATTTCTTTGGCAAACAAAACACCGACAGCGATTATTATCCTCCGAATGTTGTAACGTTATCCAGGAATACTGTAACAGTAGCATCCTAAATCTGTAACATGATATCCTCCACAACCAAGTCTCGTGTAACAGTTCCTCCCCCGTGACACAATCCTTGTCGTAATCTGGAGAAATCAATTCTAATCTTGGAAACAATTTATTTCTCCTGATTTTCTGGCCATTTACGACCATTTCAACACAACACCGATACCTTAATTTAACACTCATAAGTTCATTACCCACCAAACAGGTTGATACTGCGTTAAACAAGCAGTCACCGTCACCCGTGCTCTGTAATGCCGCTTTGGAACTGGTGTGATAGCGCGCGAGTATAAAGTTAGACACTGAATCTTGTTCGTGACTGTTGAATTCATTGTGGAGCGTTGTATGTAATTTTACGTTCCTGAAAAATAGGACCTCCCTCTCAACGGCAATTTTCAGTTTCTTCAGTCCTTGCTTTGAACTCTGAATGTAAAGAAAATTATCCCTTTAAAAGCTGACAAACAAATCAGATCAAACTTTATGACATGTTTCTTACACATATGTTTTATACGTATCATAGACCATAAAATAATCTTTTTATATCCTGCCCAGAACATAAACAATTAGAAATGCAATTTATTAAATTATCATTAGCTTCTACCTCCCTTTATATATCTTGTATACGTATGTTGGACTTTATCTGTCTTTAAAATGTAATGAAGCCGGTTTCCATTATTCATTTTATATACTAGTATACGTTATCATACTGCTGATGTTTCCCGCTATTGTGGGACTTCCAATCCAGGGGTCATGGGTTCGAGCCCCACTTGGGTCACGACCATGACTTCTCATATGACACCAGTACTGGTTTTTCCAGGAAGCGGACTCGAGAGTGGTTCCAATAAGCTTGAAGCTTTCATCACAATCGAGCTAAAACAAATTAGTATAAACTAAACTATTGTGGGACTTACGCGCTTCATCAATAGCGCTTCTCACTCATGAAAAGAATGATTTTCCGATGTACTTATATATATCATATATCTTTTTATTATTATATATTTGTTATATGATACGAGTCCGTCTGTTTAAGACAATGCCAAATTGAAAATGTCTTACAGATGACTTGACTTGTAATTGTCAATTATCAAATACACACAAAAAAATTTCTGACCCCATCAAGAAATCAAAAGAACCGTCGTCTTGACAGCGGCATCTGACACAGATGTAAGCTAGTGAGATTCTGGACCATTCTTTCTGGTCAGTTTTCTCCACGTTCTCACAGCTGTAGTGAACCCATGTATTGCACGTCTGAAAACAGAGGAAAATTCTATAACTATTCAGAATCGTAATATTTCTACAAATGATATAGCATTTATTTCTTTTTTTTTTAAGTATTTTTATTCAATTTAATTAATATAGCTGAACACCCAAAAAGGCGTTTATAAACTGAGTTCGGTGAGGCGTTACCTTGGTTTTGCTTTTATAAGAATTTTAACACACACACACACACACACACACACACACACACACACGCGCGCGCGCGCACATTAACAAAGAAAAAATCAAACTATTTAATAGTCTATTACTTCATGTCTGGTGTTATAGTATTCAAGATGAACAAATATTATTACTTCCCTTTAATTTAAAGAATGACATTTTTTCCTTTCTTAACAAAATGTAATATCCAATACTTTTTATTTATTGAATGTATCTTTAATTTTCAATAATCTTTAAATGGATTACTGTAAAATATGTTCATTTTATCCATTACTCTTTTCTTACATGTTGTCAAATCAGTTGCAGTTTATATTTACGTTTTGAAATATAAAAAATTATATACATTAGTATCTACTGTATAAAGTACATAGAATTCTGTTGGAATATACAGAATTTGTACTGACATGCAAAAGTGGTGCATATAAGTCGATGTTAAATAATACTTTCTACAAAAATTAATTTCGAAAATATATGTCACGTAATGCTGAAGTTCATAACGCGTCACGTGCAAACTTGATTTAAAGGTAGTAATTATTAGTCCCCTACTGGTTGAAAACCAGTTTCGGGGACTATAGGAATGCACTTTTCCGTCTGTCCGTCCGTCCGCAATTTCGTGTCCGGTCCATAACTCTGTCATCCATGAAGGGATTTTAATATTACTTGGCACAAATGTTCCCCATGATGAGACGACGTGTCGTGCGCAAAACCCGGACCCCTAGCTCAAAGGTCAAGGTCACAATTGGAGGTCAAAGGTCAGCAGGGCTTTTTTCCTGTCCGGTCCACAACTCTCCCATCCTTTAAGGGATTTTAGTTTTACTTGGCACAAATGTTCCCCATGATGAGACGACGTGTCATACGCAAAACCCGGACCCCTAGCTCAAAGGTCAAGGTCACAATTGGAGGTCAAAGGTCAACAGGGCTTTTTTCCTGTCCGGTCCATAACTCTCCCATCCATGAAGAGATTTTAATATTACTTGGCATAAATGTTCCCCATGAGGAGACGACGTGTCTTGCGCAAAACCTGGACCCCTAGCTTAAAGGTCAAGGTCACAATTGGAGGTCAAAGGTCAACAAGGCTTTTTTCCTGTCCGGTCCATAACTCTCCCATCTATGAAGGGATTTTAATACTACTTGGCACAAATGTACCTCATAATAAGACGATGTGTCATGCACAGCATTCAGACCCCTAGCTCAAAGGTCAAGGTCACACTTAGCAGTCAAATGTTATCATAGCATGAACAGGGTCTGTTTCGTGTCCGATCCATAACTCTGACATTCATTAAGGGATTTTAATATCACTTAGAACAAGTGTTCCCCATGATGAGACGATGTGTCATGCGCAAATCCCGGACCCCTAGCTCAAAGGTCAAGGTCACAATTGGGGGTCAAAGGTCAACAGAGTTTTTTTCCTGTCCCGTCCATAACTCTGCCATCCATGAAGGGATTTTAATATTATTTGGCACAAATGTTCCCCATGATGAGACAACATGTCATGCGCAAAGCCCAGACCCTTAGCTCAAAGGTCAAGGTCACAATTGGAGGTCAAATGTCAATAAGGTTTTTTCCCTGTCCAATCCAGAACTCTGTCATCCATCAAGGGATTACAATATTACTTGGCATAAATGTTTCCCATGATGATACAACGTGTCATGCGCAACACCCAGTACCCTAGCTTAAAGGTCAATGTCACACTTTGAGATCAAAGGTCAAGAGGATTATTTTCCTGTCCGGTCTGTAACTTTGTCATGCAAAGCAGGATTTAGAAATCAGTTGGCACAAATATTCCCCTGGATGAGACAACATGTCATGCGCAAGAACCAGGTCCCTAGGTCTAAGGTCAAGGTCATATTTAGAGGTCAAAGGTCAAATTCAAGAATGACTTTGTACGGAACATTTCTTCTTCATGCATGGAGGGATTTGATGTAACTTGGACCAAATGTTCACCACCATGAGGTACCCTTGTTTTTAGAATTACGTCCCTTTGTTGTTACTATAAATAGATTTTATTGTAACGTTTTTATTACTGGCGGTAGAGAAAAATCGAGACCACTTTTATGTGGTACAGCATGCATGTTACATCCAATTTTTAGGTGTATTTTGACCTATCTCTACCTGGTAAAGAGTTTCTTGTGGACTTATATTATATAGATTTTTTTTTTTTTTTTAAAGATTAATTTCCCTTTGTTGTTACAATAAATAACTTACATGATAACATTTTTATAATCAGCCAAAAAAAAATCAATATTAAAACAACTGGGTTTTTATATATGCACATTTTAATCCAAGTGTGTTGTTATAACATATTGTATATGTAGTACAATATTGTTTATACATCATTGACAGATATCAGTTCATTATGTTATATGCAGTAGAGAAAATTAGGTGCCTTCCAGTAGGGGACTTTGTATTGCATGGCAATACTTCATTCACTTGTTTATATTGTTATTAACGCAAACAAAATACCTTAAAAATATTTTCATATTTTTCTGGGATGTATTCACAGCTTACAGTACTAAATAACTAATTTGACACTTTTAACTATAGACATGATGTTAATCGCTCACCAATATATATAATATGTGTTACTTTCCTTCAATGTCATATCAACCACTGCTGAATGAATGAAAAAAAATGTATGCTGTTTTTGGAGATAGCTATATTAAATTTTATGGAGTATCAGGAATGTCAACACAAAGAAAGATGTGGAACAAATTCTATAAAATGGTTGCAGATAAACCAAGGTTAATACCATTTTTATGTATTGCTTTTTAACACTAAACTTTTTCGTTAATGTTTTTTCCTTTCCATTTATTAAGTATTTATAACGTGGCTATATTACTTACTTTTTTATTTCATATATTTCTATCTCTCCCGATTGTGCAGTTTTGCACGATTTGCACGTGCTGCAAATAGGAAATGCCCATAATGCCTAAATCCAGATGGGCTATAATTCAGAATTTATAAACGAAAACATTATGTAACTACGACTTCGATGAGAATTTGTTGAAATGATTTATATTTTGATAACCTTGTATAATGCCTTAACTTCTATTATATATTTCAGATATGTGTTTATCCATCTAGGCGGAAATGATATATTGGACAAAGTGAATATAGACGATATCCTGGACAATCTAGTAAATATTGTGAAGATCCTTAAGGCGAATGGAGTTGAGAGAGTTTTTGTAGCCAGCATCATTGAACGTGGGTCGTTTTTTGACTGGACTGGAATGAACAGAAGCAGATTTAACAAGATCAGACGCAGCTTGAACGCAAAATTAAGGCTTAAATTTGGAAACGATTTCGTGAATGTTTGTAGGAAAATAAAATATCCAAGACATTACGACAGAGACCTTGTGCATCCTGGAAAAGTTGAAGGCGACTTGAGGATACTGAGTTTTGTTATACACCGATGTTTTATGCAGACCAATAACAGAATAGAACAGAACATTTTTTTTATTCACCCAGGTACATGGTATTATAGTACAACATGGGGTTATTACAGAAAGGTAAACTAGCATGATTTAACAGTGTTCCGGTGCAAGATAGTCAATATAATACATGTTACAGTTTTAGAGAAAAGTTTAGACAACAGTAATAATAAGCAGATAGAAGAAAAAAAAAAAGACATAAATAAATAAAAAAGATAAAAAAAAAACATCTAGGTATTTCTGAATATACATTTGCTATGTGTATACACTAAAAAAACACCTCTTAGAAATTCAGTTTCCTCACAGTGAGACAAGTGACTCAAAATAAAGATAAAAAGCACGATTTCCATGACAAAAGTGCGGAAAGTAGTCCGGTTTTGATGAATGAAATTCCATAGTATCGTTAAATGAACTTACTACTTTTACCTGATTGGCTATTGTCAAATGTGTAGTAATCAATCATTGGCTGGATTACTGAAGCATAAAGATTAGCAAGTGCATTCTATTTATGTAGATATTAGGTTATATTTATAAACAGTATTATTTCGAGAATAGTTTCTATTCGATTTAAATTCATTGGATTTAAAAAAAAAACAAAAACAAAAAAACACACACAACAAAAAACAACAAGTTGGTAAGTGTCTTAGAATTAGGTATTGCTTAGTATGAGATATTTAATTATACCAATGTGTTTTATCTATTTCATGTCTCTCAGTGAAATATCGAATATTAGAGCGAAGTATATCTGGTAATTCACAGTGTATAAGAATCTATAAATGGGTAAATTTAGTAAAAACAGATGTGACATGGTAATTAATTTATGCTTTTGTCAGCAAAAAGAAAAGCAATGTATGATATAAAAAATGTGAAATAACATAATTATGTATCCAAATGAGAAGAGAAAGAAACAGCATTACATGATAATTTCAGGCAGACATTGTACATAACCATAGCAAGTACTCATTGTACATAACAGTAGCAAGTACTCATTGCACATAACAATAGCAAGTACTCATTGTACCTAACAATAGCAAGTATTCATTGTACTTAACAACAGGAAATGCTATTAACAGCAATATGATTTCCACTATTAATGTTTGCAAAAAATAGATAAAGAAATATGTTAAGAAAATAAAAGACTATAGGCATAGCTGGGAGACACTGGTATTTATCTATTGAAGGATTTAGTTATAACATTTATGAAACTGCACACTTTCTTCAGGATGCTTTCAGAAGTTGAGGTTAATAGGGTTTTGAAACCATAGTCGGTACTCTCGGGAATATTAATATTTCTTAAATAAGTATTTCTTTGATTTTGGAAAAAGTCGCATCTAAGCAAGTAATGCCGCTCCGAGCCTATCTCCTCCCTATCGCATAAATTACATTTCCTATCCTGAAAAGCAGTCCCATCCCATCTGCTTGTTTCTATAGGGAGCCTATGGTTTGCTGTGCGGAATTTAAACAGTGTAATACAATCTCTCATCGGTAAAATTTTAAAAATTTTTTCGATTTCCGGGCTTTCTTTAAAACTGCTATAAATTAAACCTTTACTTGATTGCTGTAGTTGTGCGTGCCATAATTGTTTAAATTGGTCTACAAGTGTTTGTTTAACTGATCTGTACATATATCTGTCAGTAATATTATGTTGATTTTGCCAGAGGTCTGGTCTTCCCACAGAGTTTAAGATGCTTTTAATCTTCTTAATCCATTTAGATTCAAAATTTGTTTGATTTAAGATGTAATTATAAATTTGGTATGCCAGTTTATGTTCCTTTCCTAATAATAGACGGTTCCAATATGAAATCATGCGACCTTGTACAGTAATAGCAATAGGGTATCTCCCCAATTCACCGTAAATCATATACATTGGGGTACTTTTCCTTGTTTTTGTTATTTTTCTAAGAAAATCGTTGTGAACTTTTTCGAGTAAGTCTAGATTTTCGAATCCAAAAATTTCTAAGCCATATGTTAGTATCGGCAGAACCGTATGATAAAAAAGTTTCAACATTAGGTCTATTGGTAAGTCAGCGTTATTTGATTTTGTTTAATAGGAGATCATTGCCTTTGTTGCTTGTTCAGCGACATGTTTTCTTGCGTTTAGAAAAGATCCATTATTTGTAAAGGTCACCCCCAGATAGTGGTATTTATTGTTATTTCAATATCTTGAGTACCTAATTGAAGTTATAATTATTTATGTTTCTAGCACCAAATATAATTATTTTTGTTTATTATGTTAATATTTAGTCGCCAGGTTTGACAATATTCCTGAATGTATTTAAGCAGTTTTGGAAATCCGCCGGAGAATCAGAAAGTATAATGGTATCGTCCGCATATAGCAAAATAAGGAGTTTAAGCCATAGGGTCGAGTCATGTAAATCTTTGAGCTCTATGCCAACGTTACCATTTTGTTGCATATACGACTGAAGATCATTAAGGAACAGTGAAAAAAGTGCCGGCGATAAATTCTCACCCTGTCTAACCCCGAGTTCAGATACGAATGAAGATGATGTTTCACCATTATGTAAAATGCAAGACTTAATATGTTTATACATATTGTGAATAACTTCAAAAAATTTCCCATTTATAAAATTTTGCAAAAGTTTATGCCAAAGACCTACTCTCCATATCTTGTCGAAGGCCTGAGAAAAATCCACAAAGGCACAGTAAAGCTTCTGTTTCCTTTTTTTAAGAAGATCTGTTAAGAGATGTAATGTAAAAATATGATCACTACACGAATAACATTTTCGAAAACCTGCTTGGTTTTCAAGTAGTATTCCGCTATCTTCCAAAACCGTGTCAATCTCGTATTCAGTACTGAGGTGAAAAGTTTACCTAGGCAGCTTAAAATAGTGATGGGGCGGTAATTAACCGGGTCTTTTGGATCTCCTTTGTTCTTACAGATAGGGATAATAGTGCCTTCTAACCAGCTGTGTGGTAACATTCCTGTATCTAGAGCACAGTTGAAGAGTTTAACATAATTGGCATTAAAATAACCTTTGTACTTTTTAGGTACTCGTTTATGATATTGTCAGATGGACTGGGAGTCTTACCATTATTTAGGCTACTTATGCATTTTATTATCTCAGTTTCTGTTATGGGCGAATTAAGAAATTCTTCGATTCTTGAAGGAGAAGTATTCATTTTCATTAGAGAGATCAGTTGGTTCTTGAGCTATATCAGTATTTATGTATTTGAAATGATTATACAAATCCTGCATTGAGGGCGATGGACTATTTTGCTGTTTAGGTTTTAGATTTAGATGACTTTTCTCTTGGAGTGACCTTAATCTATTAGCATTTGTAAGTTTGTTTTTGTTTATAAAATAGTTCATTGTACGTTTGTACATTTTACTGGCATTCCGTAAATTTATCTTATTATCATTATTTGGTATCTGTCGGTATTTTTCTCTAGCATTGTGGTAATGTTCCCTCGCTTTGTGACATTTAGGGCCGTACCATGGTTTGTTAGTTGTATTATTATAGTTTTTCTTATTATGGGATTTATTTTTAATTGATGACTTTTTAGGAAAGGTTTTGTCTGCAGAATTTGAGAAGAGTAATTGTAATTCTTCAGATATGAATTCAATAGTGTTTTGTGACTGGGGATACGAATTCAGCTGTGTCTTTATATTTTCAAGTCGATTCAAATCGATATTGTTATTAAAAGCATTTGCCAATTCGTTATCCCAGAATGGTCGGAATGCAGTTTTAGTATATTGTTCATTATCAATATTTATAGTTTTAGTTTTTAAACACCAGTGCAAGGCGTTATGCCCATCAGAGAGAAGAGAATCAGTTTCTATGACTTCGAATTCTGACAAATTGTTAAAGCATTCAGCTGTTGCTATAACATAATCGATGACGGACTTATCCCTAAAAGTATAATGGCCTATATTTCTATCCTTGCCCATTCGAGAATTTAGTATAAAGAGATTATTATTTCTGCATATATCTATCAATCTGAAGCCATGAGTGTTCGTTCTGTGATCGCTTGAAATACGACGAAGAGGAACTGATAAATTTTCTAAAATCGTATACTTATCAAGAAGAGACTGAAAGTCTGCATCAATTTCGAAAATATCATTAAAGTGCGGGTCATATGGGACAAAATCATTAAGTTGAGCTACCCTAGAATTCATGTCGCCAGCTAAATACACGTGCTTAAAATTGCTACACATTGATGTAATTTCATTTCAAATTCAGATAAAATCTCTTCATTGAAAAATCGCAAGTTTTCAGCGGTAAATACACGGAGACGAGGACTAAATTTTCATTTAGGCCAACGATTTCTTATTTATAGAAAGCCATAGAACATATTCAGAATTACCATCTATTATTTCAACATTCGGGAAAAATTTGTCTCGTATATAAATACCAATGCCTCCCGATTTCCTTTTGTACTTTTGAGACCGATGTTTTGCTAAAAAAGAGTAACCATCAATATCTACGATATCGTGCATATCAGTATTTGTTTCTGTAACACAAAAATAGTCATAATTATTTGATAAATTCAACAATTCTGGATAATTTAAACGCCGTTTTAAGCCACTGACATTCAGTGAAGCAAATGACAAATTACACTCCTGTACAATACTTTGGACATTTTCCCCTTTTGTCCTAATGGGATTTGGCAGGGACCTGCTGCATCGGGGAGCCTGTTTATCCTGGGTCCACGGACGCTTAATTTCGTTTCGAGTGGGAGCCTGCCGGCGCTGACCACGGTTCGACGGCGGAGATCTTGATTGCTGTCGCCTTGTAATGGGAGGAGAGTCAGAAGTGGCACAGTTTTGTTCAACTTTTTCATTTGCACAATTTCCAGCGTACTGGGGGTATTTGTTATTACTAGCCCGTGAATCACTCTTGCGGATTGAACTGTATCGTTCAGTATGTGTGTGGCTCGGTTGCCGCGCATAATAGTCCCAGTTCGGGAATAATCTCTCACAACCTTACCTCCATAATTATTTTTGCTGGGTTATACTAAGTTTACCTTGCTTTCGGGGAACTGTGATCTGAGTTCCTTATACTCATTCCAGATACTTTTCCTGGCATTGGCAATTTCTTGTGGGAAATCCCTATTGATGTTATACTTTGAACCCTTTAATCTCTTTGCGTTTGAAAGAATTGTCACAGTGTCTGAATGATCTCTAAAAGCAATGATTATAGCTCGTCTGTTGCCCCGTTCGAATCTACCAAGCCTATGTGCCCTTTCTATTGCTACAGGTGTTGTTATTTCAAGGTTTGATTTAATGAAGTTTTGAATTTTTGCAGAACAGTCTTCATTTTTCGATTCGTCAAAGCCTCCAAAAATCAGATTGTTTCGCCTACTTCTGGCTTCAATATCGGTGGATTTATATTCTAATAATTTAAGCCTTCTGTCATGTGAATCAACACTTTTTTCTAGATATTCAACTTTGTTATGTAAATGTAAACATTGGTCGACCTTGTTTTCAATAGTGTTCATAGTTGACCGATTTGCATGCACCTCTGTGTATAATACGGACAATTTATCGTCCACAGATAAGTCACAATATTCAGATGGTGCTAAATCTTGACCACTTTTACCACCTGTACTTATTCTATTTCTCTTTTGTCTTCGACCTATGCTCGAACTTGAATTTTGATCTTCGTCAAAGACCTCAAGGTCACCACTGGCCACGTTGCACTGCGAAAAAAGGGTCAATATACGGAAGTGTACGGTCCCGTATATTTCGAAAAAAGGGGAGTATACGGATGAAAATTTACAAATTACGGCCAATATACGATCCCGTATTGGGAAAACATTATATACGGGAAATTTCCGTATATTTGTCATGCAAAACCCGGGATCCGGGGTAACCCAAATCATAAATGTATTTTTCCCCTATATATAAATATACGAATTTTTAAAAAAAAAAACCCCTAGAAAGGGTGTTTATTCGTGCTTGTTAACATAATTTTTTCATTTTCATGTATTGGGGGGGTCTTGAGACTATTTTCCCGTAATTTTCCCGTATTTAGAATATAGGAACACGTAAGGGGCCTGTATATCCAAATACTATATCGGATCCCATTTTTTGTCAAAAACGACTTGATTGCATCTTTTTAAACGGGGCATTAGGACTTTATTTCAAATATAGGGGGCATATACGGATTGTATTTTCAAATTTAAGGGCTTCGGATTTTTTCCGTATACGCATGATAACGGATCCCGTATTTTTTGTCATATACGGACTGTGTTGCATTTTAAAATTACAGGGCAATACGGCTGTATATTCAATATACGGGCTTCGGTTTTTTTTCCGTATACGCATGATATACTAAGTATACGGACCCCTATTTTTGTCATATAGGTGTGTTGCATCGATATAGGGGCATTTACGGACTTGTTTTTTCTAAATAGGGGCTTCGGATTTTTTCCGTATACGCTGATATACAATATACGGACCCCACTTTTGTCATTACGGGGCAAAAACAAACGAAACTTTTTGATTAGGGGGCAACGGATACCCCGATTCATGGTATCGCAATATAGGATCCCGTATTGGTATATCGGGGAAAATACAAACTTTTTTTTTACAAAGGGGCTACGGACTAGCCCCGTAATTGCAGGGGTATACGCAATATCGGATCCCACTTGTGTCATATACGGAATGTTTTTGCATCTGAATACGGAGTATACAACCTGTAGTTTTTGTATAGGGCCAGTTTTTCCCCGTTTATGCAAGATATGCAGAATACAGATTCCTATTTGGGGTTTCACTTTTAGACTGAATTTGGTTTTCTATTGGGGGAATTCACGGACCAGTATTTCTAAAAGATACATTTACCAATTTTTCCCCGTATAGATGTGTAGTATCAAATCCCGTATTTTTCTTTTATGGAACGATTTTGTATTGGCACACACTGACAGATGACAAAAATAAATGTCGGTGATCCCTCAGCAGAATGGGTATTTAAAAAAAGCAAGACAAAGACGGGGTTTTGAGAAAAAAAAAAATTTTTTTTTTAAAATTGGAGCTGTCAGTTTAAACCCAAAACTTTTTTATTAAACTTAAATATTTTTTAAATCATTTTTCAACGGTTATGACTTTTCATTTCTTGTCCAAATGAAAAAAGCAGAATTAAAAGGAGTAATCAATAACTCAACATTTTTAATATTACTATGTTCATTTCAAATAGAAAAACTAGCAATTCGACATTTAGTTCGCCGGGGTTGACTCAACAAATATTAGTATCACTTCTTTTATATTGTCTGTACAGTTTCTTTTTTCCCCATGAATCGATTCCGTAAGGCTTTTCGATTTCCCGTCTTCTAAAAAGAGCAGTACACCCCCCAATTCCGAAGATGTACTTAAAAAACCATTTGGGTTCTTTTTGGAAACGATATGAAGCGGGTTTCAAATGATGAACTACAGGAAATATTATTTTTCCAGATCTCAAAATATAAGCTTTTTTGTTGTTACAAAATGTCACTGAAAAAAAGGGCTCACCCGGGGCTGTCTGTCGACTTTTGATCAAACTATAAAAAACTTACACATAATTTTTTCTCTATCGTGAAATAATATCGTCCCTTTTTTCTATTCCAGAAAACAACTTTTGTGCACCAAAAAAAAAAAAAAAAAAGCAGCTTAAAAGTTAAAAAAATGGCCCCTTGCAATTCTAGATACGAAAATTTATCAAAATTTAAATGTGTAAAATTGGGATTAAGTCATTAAGTTCAAAAACGCCCATACTCATTTCGTCGCGAAAAAAAATTGATACATTAAACGTGCCCTGTTAAAATTTAAAAACAATTTCTATGTAGTTTTTTTATTTGCATTTTATGGTTAATACTTAAAAATTACCCCCCAAATTATATTTAATATAAAATGAGGTGTTCATGGCCGTCACACTTTGTGGGTAAATCCTCACCTCATTTTGAGGGATTGTTTTCAAACTGAATACAGTAAAAAACATAAATAAGAGAGAATTTTTTTTCAAGAAGATTTTACCTGTACAAAACTTCAAAAGCACATAAAATGCGGTAAGGGGTCTAATAACACTTCCCATTTTATTCCTACCAAAATGTCAAAACTACAGCCCGGTAAAATTTAAACCAAACGCAGTGTTAACAACTTGCTAAATTTATGTTCCAAACCTGTCCGCCATTACCAATCCTCCTGTCAGAATTATTCAAAATGCCAAAAAATCTTTTGTAAGTTTGGAAAAAATAATCACGTGACATAACGCTTTCTCGCATCCCAAAGGGGTCTACCGTGGTTCCCCGGGATTTTGACGAACTCTGACTGATAAACTAACAGCGCGTTTTTAAAAATTTTTGTTTTAATTTAATATTTAAACATCTCCTTAAATTTTGTGACTGAAAAGTTCTAAAACGATAATTTGCCTCTAAACGTTTTAAAATATTGGTTAAACAATCTAAAGAGTTTCCCAAAATTTTCCCAATTCCGGGTTATAATATTTTTTAGACAAGAAAAATTTTATCATAAACGCCCTTCTTTCATGTTCAAAAAAAATTAATGCATCTGTAAATCGGGTTTTTAAAAAACCCAAAACTCATAGATTAACCTAACTAAAATAATAAAAATATAGGGACAATTTTTTCATTATTTCATATTAGATTGCCGAATATTCGATAATAATTTTGAACGTGTATACTGCAATCTTGGTAAAATAAAAAAAATGGTACTATTTGATTGAAGTTGAAGATCAAATTTACGACATCCGATTTTTTTTCCAATAATACCATTTTATTTTCAGTGAGGGGTTTTGCACGAGCGCAGTCTTTTCGTGCACGTAAAAACGGGCCGGCTAGAGAACAGAAAAACGTAGAATGCAAAATAGCCCTTTCCCCGCAGATTTTTTATTGTTTCAATTTTTTTTTTTTTAAAATATATAGACCCCGGGCAAACAGGCTTTAATATTCTTAACAATTTTCCCTTTAAAATTGCACGGGAATGCTTGCGATAAAACCCCAAAAATAATCTACGGAGTAAAAATTGAAAGGGGGTTCGAAAAACCCAAATTACATTTTCACAAGGAACCTTTTAAAGGAATTTTGTCACTTAAAATTTTAAAAAGGAACATTTTTTTCATAAACTTTTAAAAAATGTCATATATAGAAAAAAAGAGGGCGCCCCGGGAAACGTTTGACCGCAGGGGGAAAAAAGGGTTTCCACTGTCGTTCCCGTTATACGCAAGGGAGGGTTTAGGTTAACGCGTTAAATATCATTTTTTACGAAAAAAATTATTTTAAAACATTATTCCAGTGTTTCCGCACTTTATAGTCTGTCATATACGTACAAAATTTATACACCATTTAATTCCAATATAAAAAAAAATATAATCCCGTCCAGGGAAAAAAACCCAACATAGGGGTTTGCACCACAGGACGAGACCAGCCTGCGCACCGGGCATTTGGTCGGGATCCATGCTGTTCGCTTTCAAACCCTATTGGAATTAAAAAAAACTGTTAGCGAACACATGGATCCTGAGCAGACTGCGCGGATGCGCAGGTTGGGTTCCGTCCATGCGGGTCGAAAACTAAGACTATGGGGGGTTTTTCAGGCATGGTCAATTATTTTTGTTTTTTTCGTTCTTGTCGGACGATCTGGGGGCCCAGGCCTTTTTTTGTATTCGTTTAAACATGCGTTATTTTTTAAAATTTATTTTTAAACCCCCAAAAATTCATACTTTTCATTAAAAATTAGATTTTTTAAATTTTTAAAATTTTTAACACCTTAAATTTCATTGTGTATTAAAAATTTTGCGGGGGATAAGAAATACCGTCAGGGTTGTTTCAAGCTGGGTCATAAAAATATGTAAACCCATTTACACAAGGGGATGGGTATTTTTAAATTTAATGGTTTTTTATGGTTAACCTGTTAAGTCATCTTTTGGCCCGCTAAAAAAAAAAAAAAAAGACTTTTGTGGTCATATTTGAAGATTTACAGCGTAAAATGGAGTAAAACAGAAACGAAAAAAATCAGCAATCGGAAATTCGTCAATTTTTAAATTTGTTAAAATTCAAAATGGCCTTGAAAATCGATTTAAAATAACAACTAAGCGAGCAATTATTTATTGTTTGTACATGTATGGCCCTGAAAGTAAATGTTTTTTTTAGATGTATAATATTAACTTTTTTAAAATATGTTAGATACCATATTCATATTCTAAAAATTACTTTATTGACAAAAATAAATTTTTAAATTACAAATAAACTTGTTCCGCTTTTCATTTAAAATTTTAATTAAACTTTTTCAATACATCGTTAGAACCGTTTGCCTGTAAATGCTCAAATAAAAAATTATAATGACAAAGCTTTTAGTTTCGATTCCCCCCCCCCCCCCCCCTGAAAAACAAACACTTTTTTACGGAAAACGACAAAAAGGATATTTGTTCTCCCCTTTTTGTTTTAAAAAATGTTACTAAAAATTGGTAATGCAAAAGATCTAAGTAGTAGTATTTTAGGTCACATAAAAATTCTTAAACTTTCAGTTTAAAACAAATTCTACATAATATAAATTTTTTATTTTTACCAAACCTTTTTTTATATAATACTTTGAAAAAAAAAAAAACGCATCACAACCGTTACAAGCTTACAAAATCTGTAGGAAAAAAAAAACTGTAATAATTAATTTCTTTAAACTACCTGATATTTTCGCAGGAAAAAAATTTTCTCCTAGCAGAGGCAAGAATGTAATTTTTTGCAAAAATGCCCTCTAAAAAAACGTTATTTTGTCAGATTACCGGGACCCATTTTCTAAAAATAAAAGATTTTAATTATTAACTTTATTTATGCTTTTCCGAGATTCCAGTTTTTAAAACGAATGTGAACTGGTGCCGCCTTTTTCATTCTTTTAAACTAGCCTCGGCTACCAAACTTTTACGAAAAAAAACTTCTATCTGGGTTTTTTTGTCCTTTTAACTTAATCTCGTTTTAACCCAATGTAAAAACAAATGATTTTTTCACATATTTTTTTTTTATTTTAAAAACCCAAATCAGCATTGGGACTGAATCCTTGTAGATATCGTGAAAAAAATGCAAAAAATAATAGTTAAATTTTAATGTGAAAAAATGATCAATCGAATAATGAATAATGAACTATTTAACGTTTTGAATTTTTTTCATATTAAATTTCAAATTAAACTGACCTTTTGACGCTTTTGAATTTTTTAAAGCAAAAAAAAGCAACCCGTTTTCCCATTTAATTAAATATAATTCATGGGCTGGTTTTTTCACAAAAAAAACATTTATTAAAAAAATTTAAAACAAAAAAAAAAAATCAAATAAACTTATCGTGACTTCCTTTCCCTCTGAAATATGCATAACAGATTATCGCGTGCGGGCACCCTTTAGCCGATGTTACGCTTGGGGTATAAAAAGGCGAAGCGTGACGAAACGTGTTCCCCAAATGAGGGTATACCTAAAATCTAGCATTAAAGTTCCAATTAATTTTCGTAATTTGTGTTATTGCTTCATCGAGTTTTTTGAATTTTAATTTAGTGAAAAATGTTAGAAAAATTGCAGCGGATTACCAGGGTTAGGGCGGCTATCATTGATTTGTTAATATGCATCAATTATTACAATTAAAAGTTGCAGTAAAACTGTTTTGGCAGAAATTATATGACAGTTTATTTTTGTGGGGATGGGGAAAACATGTAAATGCTTTATCATTTATAAATGAAAACACTCTTAATCTTTGCCAAAATTTTTCGAGCGTTTTTGTTAATTTTTAAACAAAATTGTATTTTTTACAGTCAAACATGCACGCATCCAGTTTCCACGGTTTTTTCAATTCTTTTAAAATAAATAATGTAGTTATCGCTACCGGTTTTTTCTTAATAAATTTTTTATTTTCTCTTAAAGTATTTATTTTTTGTACGCTTGGACTGGGAAAGTGTCTTTCTTTTTTTCTGAATATTTTAATAATTCACTTTTTTTCAACGATGAAAAAAGAAATTTTTAAAAAATGGACCATAAATTCACGGTGCGTTTGGGCAAATAATGGAAAGTTTGCAAATAAATTTAGGGGAAAAGGTACGCCAAAAACTCGAACCCACTACCCTGATATTGGGACTAAAAAGCTTTGCCGCCCCTACCTGCACAGCGATGATAAAAATCAACTAAGAAAATTTTATATGTAATATTTGTTTCGCTATTTTGTTTGGACATTGAAAAGAATTTATGGAAATATACGAATATTTCCATGTGCAGGTCAATATAAAAGAAAACCACACCACGAAAATAAAAACTGCCCCTGTATACAAGGGAATAGAGGGGACTAGGAAAATTTTATTATCACGTCCCGTGTTAGCACCACATTTTCACATGTTAGATACCACGTGCGAATGTGTTGATAACACCTGCGCCGTAATAACACTTAGCTAACACGTTTTGCATGTGATAGCTACACGTTTGCAGTTGTTAGCTGACACTGCGAACGGAAAATTACCAACGAAACTAATCGGATATCACCTTTTTTCAAAAACAAAACACTTTCTTCGAAAAAAACAGCTAAATTAAATAACCCCCCTTTTGAAAGCACCATTTTGAAAAAATTGCAGATCTTTTACGCTTTTTCATTGATCAGCTAACCGTGCGCACGTGTTATTATCACATGGGGGAAGGTAGTATAACGGCGTCACTTGCCACGTGATATTTCACCCGCGCACGTTGAATTACCCATACGCACGTGGTACTAAAAACCCTCGCCCCAGAAAAAAAAAAGTTTTTTCCCATGTCCCCCCCATCCACCGTACTATACATTGAACTCTGAGAATTACTTTGAAACAAAAGTCAACGGTATGAAAATATTTTTTTGCTTAATGATTTATAATTAAGTAACAGTTGAAAAGGAAAAATTGAAAAAAAAGGTATAAATCATATTTTATAGCCTTTGAAATTATATTAAATGAATGACTTCGGTAGATTATTGCTTTTTTTATTAACAAAAGCTATGTTATTACATTTTTATTTAAAAATTCGACCCACCTGAGTGGGTTTCCTGAACGATTTTAGATCGTGACTTTAAACCATTGCCCATCACCGATGCGGGTTCAAGCCCCACTCAAGGTTTAAAAATTCCAGGGGAGGAAGACATTAAGCAGTGCTCGTCGTCACGATGAAAAATGCCTTTTGGGCACCTGGGGTATTCTCCACCAAAAAAACAGGAAAGTCGTAAGGACCAATAAGTGTGTCAGCGCAAGTTTTCCCCCCCAAAAACACAAAAAAACGACCCACCGGTCGTAGCAGACATACGTATTAAATCGAAAGAAAAACGTTTTTTCGAAAAATTGGACGCAGACACAATATCGATTATTTTTCGTCTGTAAAAAATTAGAATTGATTTCATAAATAAAGTATCAATACATGTCTTTTATTTTTCAGTACAAAATTTTAAATGGATTTGTTCCCTTTTTTTTTTTATAAATATTTGATTGTAAGCACAAGCGTTTTAAATGTGCAGAAAAAGAGTTAATTCATGCTTCATTAATTTTTTTCAATGGCGATGATCCCCGGATGTATTTTCACAAAATAAATGGGAGAATTTATTTTAAACCTTTTCTTTTCTCAACGGCTATTTTGATTAAAGTTAAAAAAAATCGGGGCGTGCTAGGAAATGAGGTTCATTTATGTTTGATTTTAAAAATTTTTACCCGTTTTGGTCCCCGAATGCCCTTTTTTTTTCATGTATATTAGTATTTAAAAAAATTTTTTTCTTTCAAATTGGGATTCATTCTACATACACTACAAGTTCGAAAAAGCAAACGTTCGACCTTTTTAAAGGCCGGGGGAATAAATTTTACACACAATTGATTGCTCCCCTATTTTTGAAATTTTAAAATTTTTTAAACCCCCTATTTTCCCGGGAAATTTTCGGGAAATATACGGGGGTTTATACCCAAACATATACGGACATTACTCCCAAATTTTTGAATATACAAATTATTTAAATCCCGTTTTCCCGGGATATACGGGAAATATCGGGGTTTTAACAAAATATACGGGAAATTTTTTTCCCTTTATTTTCAAAATATACAAACTAACATACCCGTATACCAAATATACGGGGAAAAAACGGAGTTTTTATACAAAGAAATAGGGAAATATAAGTCCCCCACTTTTAAAATATACAAAAAATTTAAATCCCGATTTCTGGGATATACGGGAAAAACGGATTGTACACCAAGCATTAAAAACATAACGTGCCTATTTTTGAAAATAAAAAAAAATTTTTTAAACCCGTAATTCCGGGATATACGGGGAAAATTCCCGGGGTTGTTAAAAGAAAAATAACGGGAAATTTAAACCTGTATTTTGAAATATAACAAACTATACATATCCCGTATCAGAATTAAAAGGAAATAACGGGGGGTGTATAAAAAATACGGGGAAAAATCGTCCCTTTTTTCGTTTTAAACGGGGTTTAAGTATTCCCGTACACCAGACATTTACGGGAATTACGGGTTGTATAAGCAGAAAAAAACCCTTTTTTGAAATTTTCCCCATTTCAATAAACGGGGAACGAACTAAAATTTCCCTATTTCATAGTATAGGAAATCCGTATTTTTTTAGTATAAAGGGCTTTTAAATTACAAGCCCCGTACACGCCCTATTTTAGTTTTCCCGTATTTTTTCCCGTATACGGGTAAATACGGGATCCCGTACACTCCCCTATATTAACCTTTTTTCGCAGGTGCCAGCAAAAGAAAATTTGGTTTGATACATAAAGGGGGGAAGTTCCAGAGATTTAAAACTTACATCGTAGTTCATACATTTTTTTCAGCGTTTTTTAACATTTGTTGGTTCATTTCGATATAAACGGGTTTTCATCGTATAAATTTAGTTGATTACGCTACGCCAAAAATGGCTACCTGCCGAAACTTGACCGGAACCGGAAAAAAAAAACATTAAAAGGATGTAGATAATTTATACTGATTGTACACTTGTTTCGCTCGCCTTTATCATGCCTGTAGTTGTGTATTGTAGTTGTGAATAAATTATACATAAATTGACTTTTTCTTATTTTATATATTATACGGTTAAAATTGTCAGGTTAAAATTGTCATTTTGTAGAATGAATATCCTTCTGTAATAACCATTACAACAATATTACAACAGTGGTGACTAAACCACGAAATCCACGAAAATAAGTCCCCCACTGCATATTAATGATTTCACAATAAATCATTCACACATTACAAATAATGATATGTTGTAGACGATATACTATGTACAAGTCTGTATTATATTTCTGTTCTATTCTGTTGTTGCATACCTTTCGATTCAAATTTCTTAAATATACACTCATAGACAATTATTATCTGTCACCTATAATTTTCTCATACTTTTTAAGAATGCGCTAATAAATTTTAAATGAAATCGTATAGGAAAATCATAGGTGACCGATTATAAATGACAGTCTTCATAAGTAAAGAAAAAAAGGAAATAAACTCACCTCACACAATATACAATCCGTCTTACAGTTTAGAGAACACACGTTACAAGCGTATGTTTTCGACATTTTGAATGAACGAAATAGAACGCGCACAAAAATTTACATGCATATATACTGAGAGTCATAATTGCAATTTCTCAAATGAAGAAAGAAATATTTTCATAATAGTCGTACTTTTCTTTGAAGTTTAAAAACCAAAGCGTTACCCGATGTCAGCACAATCGCTTAATTGATTAATTGCAATGCGCATTGCAGATAATATACACGTGCTTTATATAAACAAACAATTAATCAAGGTGTGATAATCCAATCAGAAGTGATATGTTGTTTGTAGTAGCAATTAAAGGAATATAATTATTATATACCACATTATTTCAAAGAGACATAAATCGTTATTTTGTAAGATATAAACTATTTTTCTATGTATTTTACGGAAATTTCACCATATAAGTAATTATTATTCCCGTTTATTAAAATGCGAAACTTGCATCTTTCTGCATATATAAATATATATAGGACGTTTTCCTGTTGATGATTGTAAATATTAATATAATGAAGATGGTGACATCATAAACTACTTTGAATAACATTACAATTATTTATATTTGGATGAAACCCATTGAAATGAGATGCATGTATCATTCATAAAAAATAATAATAAAAAGAGATTTAAAATATGTAACTTTATTAAAGTTATTTTATTAGTTAAAATCCCCGTAATCTAATACATAATTCCCGTTATTTTCGCATAGAGGCAATAACTGTTATAGTCTTTAAGAAAGTAAAAGAAGATATTTAAAAAAAAAAAAGTTTAAACAATATGGCTTATTTTCGCAATTATTACTGCTATTATCGTAATTGAAATCAGCGCGGCTGACACATAAATGCTTACTATTTCGTTATTATAAGATTCAAATTAATCATTTTTCGTATGGGGGCATGTATTGTTATAGTCTTTAAGAAAGTTAAAGAAAAATATCTGAAAAATAAACTGATATAAAAGAAATAGCTTATTTTCGCATTTATTTCGGTTATTTTCTTAAGTAAAATCAGCGCTGTTGGCATATAAATGATGATTATTTCTTTATTATTGGATAAAAATCACTCATGTTTCGGATGGAGGAATGTACTAATATAGTCTTTAAGAAACTAAAAAAAAGAATTTAGAAAAAAGAATTGATATAAAATATATGCCTTATTTTCGCATTTATTACGGTTATTTTCGTAAGTAAAATCAGCGCGGTTTGCATATAAATGATAATTATTTCTTTATTATTAAATGAAAATCGCTCATTTTTCGTATGGAAGCATATACTAATATAGTCTTAAAGAAACCAAAGAAAGAATTTAAAAAAGTAAAGAAATAAAAAATATATGCCTTATTTTCGCATTTATTACGGTTATTTTCGTAAGTAAAATCAGCGCGGTTTGCATATAAATGATGATTATTTCTTTATTATTAGATAAAAATCGCTCATTTTTCGTATGGAAGCATATACTAATATAGTCTTAAAGAAACCAAAGAAAGAATTTAAAAAAATAAAGAAATAAAAAATATATGCCTTATTTTCGCATTTATTACGGTTATTTTCATGAAAGTTAACGAAAAAAAAAATGAAAAGAAAATAGGGGGTCGAATAGTTCCTAGTGAAATGCCAGTCATGCTACCCAAAAAATAGCGCATATTTGCTCTTGTCCGCACAATGAACACCTACTTCCGGTTTCGATCTGCAAAATTTGCCATGTGGTCAGAGACCACCAATTCAAAAAAGTACAGGGTACTTACTGGGAATGAGGTAAGTGTATACCTGGGAATAAGGTAACGTCTGTGCGTTCTGATTGGTCAGTCATGTAAACAAGCCCAGGAAGTGATTATTTTTTCAAAATTGATATTTTTTTCACTGCATTTACAGTATTTTTTATACATTTTGACAAAATTTGCTACAATTTATGTGTATTGAAAAAAAGTTTTACCAAACGAATTTCTCCCGCCATGTCAATGATGTAAACAGGGGGTCATCTCATTCACACGAAAATTACTTAAATAAAGTATCACTATTCATATGTTTTTCGTCCGATATTTTGGTAGAACTAGACAGTTCTTGAAAAACTTGTAATTAGATATACATGTTTCAATGTATGGAAGGCCGTACACACCATAATATCACAATGTAAGTCTATGGGAAAACAATTGGTGGTCTCTAACCTATAATAGAGCTAAAACATGACTTTCATCGGAAGCCATTACAGGTAATGTAAATGGCCATACATCTGTTGTCAATGATGTAGAAAGACGTTTTCGTGCAAAAATAAGCGTGAAATTTGATTTTTTGTTAAATTTTGGCCTCTTTTTTTAAAAGGTGTGCCAATTTTTATCTGAGCTTTTGGGCCAAAAAGGATCATTTTTATCTCTGTAATGTTAGAGAATGATCAAAATTATTAGACCTTATTTCTATTTTTCACGGAATGAATCGTATTTCAGCTTCCAAGACAAATCAAATGCAAATAACTGAAATTTTCACGAAAAATTGCAACCTGACGATGACAGAGACTGAGTCTTGGCATATAAATCGACAGGGGGTGACCTCAGTAAACTGTCCATATCTTTCTTAAAACTGAACATTTCTTGAGGAAACTTTGTAAGGTATTTGTTATTGGATCATGTTTCATAATATCACTGTAAAATTGGAAAATGTGATACGTAACATTCATTTATAGGTCAGAGACCACCAATTCAAAAAAGTACAGGGAACTTCCTGTCAGGGGAGCGGTGGTCTAGTGGATAAGGTGTCGGCCGCTCAATCCCGGGGTCGCGGGTTCAAGCCCCACTGGGGTCACGACCATGACTTCTCATATGACACCAGTACTGGTTTTCCAGGAAGCGGACTCGAGAGTGGTTCCAATAAGCTTGAAGCTTTCATCACAATCGAGCTAAAACAAATTAGTATAAACTAAACTAACTTACTGGGAATGAGGTAAGTGTATACCTGGGAATAAGGTAACGTCTGTGCGTTCTGATTGTTCAGTCATGTAAACAAGCCCAGGAAGTGATTATTTTTTCAAAATTGATATTTTTTTCACTGCATTTACAGTATCTTATTATACATTTTGACAAAATTTGCTACAATTTATGTGTATTGAAAAAAAGTTTTACCAAACGAATTTCTCCCGCCATGTCAATGATGTAAACAGGGGGTCATCTCATTCACACGAAAATTACTTAAATAAAGTATCACTATTCATATGTTTTTCGTCCGATACGAAAAGAATTTTAATATGTTGTTGTGCGGCGATATGAACGCACGTACCTCTGATAAACCAGATTTTTTAACAGATGATAATTTTAGACACATGCAGTTTTTACCTGATGATTGTGTTGTTGATACCGATTTAAAGAGATATTCTCAAGATAAAGGTCGCCTGAATAATAACGGTACTTTACTGTTAGATTTATGTAAACAAACTGGACTACGTATATTAAACGGTCGTGCGGGAAATGACAATTTAAAGGGACAATATACTTTTGTTGGACACAGAGGATGTAGTTTAGTGGATTATGTTGTAGGAACACAAGAATTGTTTAAATTTGTTAAAAGCTTTGATGTGTCGGAACCAAATATATTGTCTGACCATTGTATTGTATCATTTTCATTTGAATTTAACAAACCGTTTGAATACGAAACTGACCATAAGTATGAATACGTGAGTTATAAATATGTATGGTCTAATTATCTAAGAGACGAATTTGTTAAAGGTTTATCGTCGGATGATTTTGGGCAAAAAATTAACTGTATTAATGAAAATTTAAACTCTGTAGAAAATACCCAGGACATAGATGAGTGTATCAATTGTTTTTCCGAAGTATTAGATGAAGTTGCTTCTCCGCTATTTAAGAGAAATATTAAGCAAAATGGAAGTATAAATATAGTACACTCCGAAAAATCTTGGTTTAACCAAGAATGTTTTGAAAAAAAAACGACTTTTAATAAAATGTTAAATAGGTATAGAACAAATAACAGTGAAGAAAATCGGATACATTTAGTTAATGCCAGGTCACAGTATAAATCATGCATTAGAAAGTGTAAATTTGAATATGATAAAGCAGAAACATTAAAGTTATCAAAAGCAAGATATAAAATTGCAAAAATGTATTGGGATATGTTAAAAAAGAATGCTGGTATTAAACAGTCAAATGTACAATTAGATGCTTTTGAACAGTATTTTAAATCTGTCAATAACCCAAATAGTCAGTTTTATACACCCGATGATGATGTTCTGTACTTTATTGAAAGATATGAAAAAAATGATTTTAGCAGTATGTTCGATGAATTGAATATAAATTTTGTCGAAGACGATATTTTTAAAGCGATAAGACAACTTAAGTCTGGAAAAAGTAGTGGCCCTGATTTTCTTTTAAATGAATTTTTTATACATGGTAAGCATGTGCTGGTGTCGCCTTTAACCAATTTGTTCAATAAAATGTTTCAACAAGGATATTTCCTGAGCGTTGGTCCGAAGGCTTTGTTATCCCTCTGCATAAAAAAGGTAGTATTAACGATGTTAATAATTACAGAGGTGTCACATTACTCAGCACGTTAGGTAAATTATTTACTCGTATATTGAATAATAGGCTATCGAACTGGGCTGAAAAATATGGTGTTTATGTGGAAGCGCAAGCTGGATTTAGGCCGGGCATGGGAACTGTTGACAATATTTTTGTATTACATGGTTTAATTACACATATGCTTAACCACGGGAGACAACTGTTTTGCGCATTTATTGATTTTACTAAAGCCTTTGATTATATTGTTAGGGATAACTTATGGCTAAAAATGATTAAACTTGGCATACGTGGTAATATTTTAAACAGAATACGTTCTATGTATACATCTGTCAAATCTAGAATTAGATACTGTAATATGTTAAGCAATGAATACGAATGTACACTAGGCGTGCGACAAGGGGAGTGTTTGTCTCCCTTTCTTTTTTCAATGTTTTTAAATGATTTGGAGGATAGTTTCATTCAGAATGAATTAGAGGGAATAGATGTTAATATGTTCAAAATATTTTTGATTTTATATGCGGATGATATTGTTATTTTTGCCAACAGTAGTGAGGAATTGCAAAAAGGTTTAGATAGTCTTGCTAGTTATTGTGATAGATGGAAATTAACAGTTAATACTGCCAAAACAAATATTATGATTTTTAAAAAAGGTGGCAGACTACCAAGTAATTTAGTGTTTAAGTACAATAATAGTAAGATTGACATTGTAAATAAATTTACATATTTAGGCATAGTGTTCACTACGGGTGGTTCTTTTACAGAAGCCCAAAATACCATTGCAGGGCAAGCAATGAAGGCTATTTTTAAAATGAATAAATATCTATGTAGATTTGTTAACATATCGCTTTCCCATAGATTAGAGTTATTTGATAAACTTATCATGCCTATTATGAATTATGCTTGTGAGGTTTGGGGTTTTATACACGGTAATGCTGTAGAAAGAGTACATGTGCAGTTTTGTAAACGTATTTTAGGAGTGAAAAAGACTACACAAAATGATTTTATACATGGTGAGCTAGGTAGGCTCTCATTCCAGTCAATGCGTTTTTATAACATACTAAAATACTGGATCAAAATACTACATACAAATGAAAACAAATATGTTAAGAAAGTATACACTTTATTGAAAAATGACTGTGAAGATAACCCTAATAAAACAAATTGGTGCTCATTAGTTAAAAATCTTCTATGTACATTAGGATTCTATGATGCATGGTTAATGCAAAGTGTTGGTAACACTGACCTATTTCTATGTCATGTGAAGCAAAAGTTAAAAGATCAGTTTGTACAAAATTGGTCGAGTAGGCTAGAAAACTCAAGCAGGGCCCTGTTTTATAGACAAATATCAGACTTTAGGTTCCAACCATATCTCAACTCTATTAATGTAAATCGATTTTGTAATAGTGTTACTAAACTGAGAGTATCATCTCATAGATTGCATATTGAGACTGGTAGATGGACTAAACCAAGTAGTACACCTTTGAATGATAGAAAATGTTTCGTTTGCGATGTCTTAGAAGACGAATTTCATTTTGTATTGGAATGTAAACTATACACTGATTTAAGAAAACGTTTTATACCAAGCTACTATTGGAAGAGACCAAATATGCCAAAATTCATTGAATTACTGAATACGGATAACATATGCTTAGCACGGAAGTTTGGAAAATTCGTAAACAATGCCTTTGAACTTAGAAAAGAAAAGTTATATGCCGATAATGATACTTATAGGAATTGATGATTGAAGAAGAGTTTGATATGTATGTTTTACTCATGTATAGTTTTATCATTTGGAATATGCATAGTAAGCCGTGCCTTTATTTTGATGAGAAAATACATTTAAGTTCGGTCTTATTTATAATGCTGACGGTATATTTTGCTCATTATACTTGTATGTATCAGTTACTATTTATGTTTTGACCTATGTTATAATAATTTGATCCTTTGTACTAACTCTATTGCAGTTATGTGACATTCAGATTGTTTTGGCCATAATAATGTTGATCTCCTAGCATGTAAACTTTTTTGAGACTGTGTATACTTTACACTATAACAAATGTAAAGTAAAATGTGTTTTATAAATCACAAATTCTTTAGTTTTGAGTAATACGTTGATCTTGTATTTCGTTTCGACAAGGTCAGCGTATGATTACGTTGCTAATAAAGACAATAATATATGGTAATCATTTTATTACACAAACTACCGTGTTATAGTTTGTCAAATATGTCTATAAAACAAAGAGTTTGCAAAACTAGACTTCAAACAAAACTCGTCTGAAATGTATCATAAGATTGTGCGGTTTGTAAAACGCATGGTTTTGAAATTTTCAATATTATTTATTTATTAGGCATTGATATTATCACGCATTAAGGATATTATTATGCAATGCATTGTAAACCTTCTCCGCACATTAACTTCAGTTGCATATAGATTTTTTGATGTACACTGTCTTGCCATATATCATGTATTGTATATCCCCATGGGCCATTTGGCCTAATGGAATATTGAAAATAAACTATCAAAACTATCAACTATTTTGATAGAATTAAGATAGTTCTTGAAAAACTTGTAATTAGATATACATGTTTCGATGTATGGAAGACCGTACACGCCATAATGTCACAATGTAAGTCTATGGGAAAACAATTGGTGGTCTCTAACCTTGTGAGGGGTATAAACATGAAAACCGTCTCATTTCATGCAGAATGTGTTCTAGCAGTGAAATAAAATGTGATTAAAGCACTTGTTCTACACGAATTTGCGCAAAAATTGGAAAAATTAGGATCTATTTATGATGGACTTCTTTCGGAAGCACATTTTCGACCGAATTACTGACCTTATTCCTAAATGAAAAGAGCGCTATAAAAATCTGGCAAATAATAATAAAGTATATTAATTTCAAGCACATCAAAGTTGATATTTTTTAAAATTTTAAAACGCTTACAATTTCATTCATGTTCGTAATCAAATAACATAAGTACATGTATTATACGATTTTTCCTATTAACCACATCTTGTCCGATGATTAATGTATTGAATTTATATTTAATTAATTTACTTATTAATAAAGATTTCTGCTGAAAACAAATTTTTCTGGAAAATTATTGCAGGTTGCAGTGTGAAGAGGGTGATGTACGAGTACACAAATTTCACAGCCGGACAGGATATATTATGAGAGCGTTCAGTTATTACATTTTACATTTATGTATTTCGTTTGTTTTAATAGATTTAATTCGATATGTGTACGAAGTAAAAAAAAAGACATTTCTTTCATGTACTAAATACAACAACAACAACATTACTTTTATTCACCCAAGTATTCAAAGTACAATATGGGGATAAAGAAACAATGTAAACATATGACACAGTCGTTCCGGTACAAGGTATTTTTTTAACTAGAGTTATGATTATTTTCTTTTGTCGACATAAAACAACAATAATATTTTTACTTTAAAATGAAAAATGAATATGTCCAAGGAAAACAGAAAAATTCTGAATATGAAGAAAAATCAATATAGCTTTGTAGATATGAGGGTTGGAGGCGGGGATGGGGGGAGGGAAACATTTATGAATAAGAGTACTGGAAAAATAAAACACCGTGGGAAAACTCAGATAATAAGAGTACAACAATTGCACGATTTCCATGAAAAAAATAGTCCGGCTTTATGAATGAAATACTATAATTGATATAAATAGTATCTACTATCTCACGGTGTGTTAACCACGCTTCATTTAGTGACTGGTGATTGACCTAATTCGGGAGAAGGATTTATTTACTGTACGGAATGTGTAAGTGTAAAAGGTAAGAGACAGCAAATGAATTAGTCTTTAAAGAAAAAATACAGTATCTACGTTTGCTGTAAAAAAACTGACTTAATATTTAATAAATAAGTATTTTATCGAGAGGCATTAATAATCATTTAAAAAAGAAAAGATTTTGGAAAAAAGTGATTGAGAAAGTTAACGTACATCTGACATCATTATTCAGACAGGTTTACACAGGTTTTTTTTCTTTCTCTAGTAGAAACCGTACGTGAAGACATCGTTTTCAAAAAACAAAACAACAAGAAAAAAACCAAAGAAAAACTGTTCATGGGTAATATTACTAGTAAGCCTATTTCTAGATTGATGAAAATGATAAGAGAAAATACAATGCAAAATTTAATATTCAGGCCACACCACGAGGAGGAACTTTCATTAATTAAAAAAAACTAACATAATGTGAAAAACTACATTATTACGTGACTTTATGGCGGACAGGTTAAATTTTGAACCGCTGAGAAAAAAATCTAAAATTTGGATTTAACACAGTGTATTTTGTGGTGATATTTGCCAAGTGTGCTTTTGTAACAATGTTTGGATATAAACTATTAAATCACGAAAACAAAAAAAAAGGTTTTAAAGGATAATAAGGTGGAAAAACATTGATCATTGCGGGACAAAGGATCGATAAGTGACATGATCAAAACACGGACTTCATTGTGGACTGATATGTGTTCAAAACTGGACATTCAGATTGTACTTATAGTGGATTATCAGTGTGTAATGGTGTACTTGTGTGTTGTCAATAACATTGTAACTACTTTGTAAACTTTATTTCAAATGCCGTCAAGGAAGAAAAATAAGAACAAAAGACCTATCTCATCACCGGACAACACATCAGCGCCAGAAAAGAGGCCTACGGTAATTTCCCCACCACAACAGGTATTTGGTTCGTCTTATACAGATATAAACACTAACACGATGGGGGCACCTGGATATGTGCAACCTATAAACATGGCAAATATGTCCAATATAAATAATTATCAAACTCCGGCAAATGCATTCTATACACCACCGCCTCACCCGACCCAACAATATTTTAACAATCAAGCTAGTGCAGTGCAGTCTCCACAGTTTTCTCCACAAAACTCGCAACAATACACACAGCAGTCCAGCGAAAGCTTCCAACAATTTGTGGTGGATAGATTAACTTCCATGGATAAACGATTGACTAAACGTGACTCAATAGATCAACAGTTGTCGGCCCTTTCACAGAAAATGACATCTATGGACACCCGAGTAACGTTCCTTGAATCATCACTTCGAGAAAATAATGCCAAAATTGTTGAAATGGAAACTAGTAAAGCCTTTGACTCGCAGATCTCCGACGACCTACAGACTAAACAAAATGAACTCGAAAAATCTTTAAAGGCTGAGCGTGATAGGGTTTCCAAATTACAACAGGATATCAATTCATTAAAATCGGTATCTGAGGATGTGACAGATCTTAAATCTCGATCAATGAGAGACAAGCTTTTGTTTTTTTGGCTTCGATGAGTGCAAAACGCCAGAGGAAAAAAACGCTGAGAACTGCACCGATCTTATACTGGACTACTGCAAAGAAACGCTGAAAATTCCGGATGCGCAGACAGCAATAAAAATTGAACGCGCACACCGTTTAGGTTATAGGTATGATAGAAGTAAAACTAGGCCGATTGTAGTAAAATTCAATCACTACCCGGATAAAGTGTTGGTTAAACAAAAGGCCCATGAAGCACTTCAATCGTTTCTTAGTGCTAAAACTGCAAGCAGTAATCAAACGGGAGCCTCCGCATCGCCAACTCGTCCGAAAATTCGCGTGAGTGAACAATTTCCTAAAATAATCCAAGACTGACGCAAGGCGCTGATTCCTATATTAGTGAAAGCCAAAGAGGATGGAAAAAAAGCGTACTTATCATACGACAAATTATACATTAACAACACAATGTACACAGTGGAAAATGTTGCAAGTGCAGGGTACAGTTAGCGGGGTTGGGGGTGGGGGGTGTGGGGGGGTATAGAGGAACAGTTATCATTTTTACTGTGGAATATACAGGGCATCAATTCTAAATTTAATGACTGTGACTTTATTTCTTTTGTTTCAGAATTTGACACTTTGCTTTTCAATGAGACATGGCATGCAAAGTCATCAAATATTAAAATACCCGGATACGATCATTTTAACTGCCCACGCCCAAATTTTAACCGCAGAGCGAAACGAAATAGCGGAGGTGTAATTGTGTACTATAAAGAATGCTATAGAAAACATTTAGAACTCGTATCCTTAGATAACAAAGGTAACTATGGTTTAAAATACTAAAACAGTTCACGCACTCGTATAAAGATGCATATATTTGTGTGTGTTACATACCCCCGGAGGATTCGAACATGTACAGAAATGTAAACTCTACTTTATTTGAATTTGACTTTTTCGAGCATTTGAACTCTGATATAAGAAAATATAGTGATTATGGAGATATGTGCATAACAGGTGACCTTAACTCGCGCACGGGTGATCAAGCAGATTATATTAATGACCTACATTTAGACCGGTTCATTGATATCCCGCAAATTGACAATGTGGCCAACGCTTTACCAGTACGCAAAAATTGTGATAATCATGTTAATCCTTTTGGATCAAAATTGTTGACTCTTTGTAAAGAGAATAACTTATGTATAGTGAACGGTAGAATAGAAGAAGGACACTGTACATTTCATGCTACTAATAGGGATAGACCAATATCTAGTATGGTTGACTATGTAATAACATGCCACGAATGTCTTAGAACAATCACAGAAATGCAAGTTTTTGACTTGACGGATTTTTCTGACCATTGCCCTGTAATGTTCTCATTAAAGTGTAATATTAATATACCGGTAGTTTCACCGGCTGAGTATGATAAAATATTATGGAATGCATCTAATACTAGAAATTTCCATGATCTATTATATAGTAAAAGTACTTTGTTTAATGAAATCAACGGAAAAAACTAATATCTGGCGATTATGATATTAATCAATGTATGAATAGTTTTTCTGAACTTGTACATGATATTTCTTCACAATGTTTCGGTAAAACGTTTCACAAATGTACGTATGCTACAAAACGGAAATCACCCTGGTTTGATGAAAAGTGTAAAAAGGCAAAAGCTGAATTCTTCGCCTCAAAGCGTCTATTTATGCAAAATAGATCTGATATTAATAAAATGACTTTTCTATTTAGCAGAAAAAATTACGTTACGACTAAACGTAAGGCGAAATTTCTCTTTTATAGTAAAGAGAAACGGAAACTGTCAGAAATGAGTAAAAAGTCTCCAAGAAAATTTTGGAAGTACATTAAGAAGTTTAAAAATTCCAATAATATGTATAGTGATGCTAGATTAAATGATTTTGCAAAATATTTTTCAATATCAAATAAATAATACAGTCAGTTTGATCAAAGTGATTATAATGATGAAAATGAAGTATTACATAATGTTGAAGAATTAGATCGTCCGATAACTATTGAGGAAATACAGAAAACTATATCTATGTTAAACCGTTATAAAAGCAGTGATTATTATAATAATGTAGCTGATTTCTTTATTGATGCCAATGGCTTTATATCGCCATTTCTCTGTACAATGTTCAATCATATATTTGACAATAACGTGTATCCTGAGGCATGGTCCAAAGGAGTTTTAGTTCCTATTTATAAAAAGGGAGATAAGGCTAATCCTGCCAATTACCGGGGGATTACACTAGTGAATGTTGTAGGAAAAATATTTTCACTTATATTGAGAAATCGTATAAATACGTGGTGTGAATCCGAAAATGTTTTTAATGACTCTCAATTTGGTTTTCGCGATGGCCGCTCTACAGCTGATGCTATTTTTCTTTTACATACTATCATACAAAAAGTGTTAGCAAAGAAATCAAAGTTATGGTGTATTTTTATCGATTACCAAAGAGCTTATGATACTGTTAACAGAGATGCGCTCTGGATAAAGTTAATTCAAGCCGGTATCAGCTGTAAAATGACCAACGTGATCAAAAGTATATATCATAATGTACAGTCCTGTGTTAAAATGTCAAGCACTATGGAGTTGTCTAACGTTTTCGATGTCACAATTGGATTAAAACAAGGGGAACCATTATCTCCCCTTCTATTTATTTTATTCATCAATGATATTACTGAAAATCTGAACTTCAATTCTATGACAGAAAAAGATTTTGAGCTTTTATCGATGTATTTGATATTATTTGCAGATGATATAGTTTTATTTACAACAGACCCAAAGAGCTTACAATCTCAAATAGACAGTTTATACCAGTATTCAGAAAAGTGGGGCCTAAAAATTAATGTTGATAAAACAAAAATATGTGTCTTTGAAAAACGTAAACAAAACAGGTCTGAAGAGTTTTTTATTAATGGTGAAAAGATTGAAATTGTAGATAATTTTACATATTTGGGTGTCAAGTTTATGTATACAGGAAATATGTCAGGTGCTGTTAAATCATTGTATGATCAAGCTTTAAGAGCTTACAACAATCTGCTGTCTTTGTTTGATAAAATAAAATTAGATGTGAATACAAAATTATTGCTATTTGATACCATGGTTGCCCCAATTCTTCTATATGGATCTGAGGTATGGGGTATTTATAACTACAATGATGTTGATAAACTGCACATTAGATTTTGTAAATATGTATTAGGTGTAAAACAGCAAACCCCAAGCTGTGCAATTTATGGTGAACTCGGACGACTCCCACTATCAATTATTTGTAAAGAAAGATCTATAAAATTTTGGTTAAATTATGAAAAATTCTGATACTCCAATGTATAGGATGTAATGAGATCTTTGCAATCATGTAAATACCAATTGTTGGGCATCTAGAATTCATTCAATTATTGATCATCTTGGCTTTACAAATGTACGTCTTATTTATGATAGAAATGTAAATTACATACATATGTTTAAAAGGAGGCTTCGGGACCAATACATTCAAGAATGGAATCATGCTATTACTACTATGCCTAAATTATATTATTACTTTAAATTTAAAAAGGAGTTCGAATTTGAAGAATATCTCAACACTATTGTCAATGATAATCTGAGAAAAAGTTACACTTGTTTTAGATTAAGCTCTCACCATTTGGAAATAGAACGTGGAAGATTTAACGGAACTGATAGAGAAAATAGATTATGTAAACTATGTAACCAAAATGTTATTGAAACTGAGTACCATTTTATGTTGTGCTGTAATAGATATGAACAATTAAGAAAGAAATATTTGGGAACCATTACCTGGCCTAGTATACAGAAATTTAATAATTTAATGTCAACGAAAAGTAAAAGGAAAATACTGAATATAGCAAAATTTGTCAAAGAGTCTATGTCTTTAAGGAAAAACTACATTGAAAGTTTATTTGTTTCTTAATATTATGCACTTGTGTTATTTGTGTTGTACAATCTTGTAATTGTATTATAGACTGTGTCTGTTTTGTAGTCTATTGTATGACTATATTACAGTGTGTCTTTGCCATAATTTTTTATGAATGTAAATGGCCAAAGGCAATTTTATTGTCGATATGCCAATAAATTTGAAACCTTGAAACCTTGAATTATTTTTAATCAAAGTTAACCGCCAGGGCACTAGTTTCTCAATCAACTGCGATTAAAAAAAGTGTTATAATCCAATTAGCGCTACCAATTAAATGATTACCGGTAACAAATTTGACCCCCAACACGCACGACATGTGCCTATTTAAGAAAGGTGTTATAATCCAGTTAGCACTAACAGTTAAATGGGTATATATAAAAGATGAAAAAGCTGTAAATTATGATCTTTAATCTTTAATAGAACAGAACAGAACAGAAATTTTATTTGGCATTAAAACGCATATGCACATTTATAGCCAATACAAAAGTAAACAAATACACAGTGTATGTGAAAAAGATGGACACACTATAAAATATCACATTTACAACAAAACATTTTTACTGAGAAAGTATCTATATGATCGAACCTCTTGTAATGAAAACTATTTGAAAATTAAAGAATTAAGTTTCTTCTCTAAGTTTAAATGCAAAATATAAATATTTAGAAAGATTTCTTAAGTCCTTTGAATTTTCGCTTGACATTAATATTTCAAACTTTTTCATAGTCGGCCATCTACAGTAGTATGATTTGAGATATTTTCGTCTTATGTTATAGTACTTTGGGCAAATAAGTAAAAACTGAAATTCATTTTCCATGACATTCGTTGTACAGTTTTGACATATCCTTTCTTCCCGAGTTATTCCATGATGTCTGCCTGTCTCGATTGCAAGGTTGTGGGAAGATATTCTAAATTTAGTCAGTGATATTCGAAATTTGTTTTCATTTATGCAGTTCAGATATTGTTCTTGTTTAAATTCGTGTTTATATAAGCTATATGAGGATAACCTGCTCGAGTTATTAATATTCGAGTACCAATGTTGTTTATAGATGTCTAATATTCTACTTTTGATAACAAAGAAATGATTTTTAAAATTTTGGTCTAACCATATATTTGACATTCCTATTTCATTAAAAATTAATTTGACATGAAATGCCCAATTCTTTCCTCTGTATGAATTGTCATTATTAGCATCGTCCTTAAGTATATTACACATTTTTTTGAGTAGGCTATTTTCATTAAGATTAATGACCTTGAACCAGTATTTAATCAATATAATTTTCCGCTGTATTTTCATAGGGTGTCTGCCTAGTTCGCCGTATAAACCATCTAAATTTGTAGACTTTCTTACATTTAATTTTTTTCTCAGGAACTTACAATGTACAAGTTCAATATCTTTTGCTTCATCGTATCCAGATACCTCTGAACCGTAGTTTAAAATTGTCCCAACGAGGCTATCGAATAATTTACATTTGTCTTCAGGTTTTAATTCTAAGTGATTAAAGACAATAAAAAGGTTATGAAGTGCATGTCGTGAATGTTGTACGATGTGTTTTTGTGTTCGATGCCAGTTTCCGTTTTTAAATAAAGTAATTCCCAAGTATTTAAATTGTGTAACTGTTTCTATTGTTTCATTGTTTAGTTTGAAATTAAAACTGGAATGTCTTCCTTATTCAAATATTATTATTTTAGTCTTTTTGATATTAATGTTCATGCCCCATTCAGAACAGTATCGGAAAAGATCATCGAGAATTGATTGTAACGCTTCCGGTGAGTGTGCAAAGAATACGGCATCGTCCGCGAACAGAAGTACAAATAACTTTATTTCATCAATTGTAAACAAATTGTCAATATCACTATTAATATTGTTTACCAGATCATTCACAAAGTAGAGAAAAAGAAGGCTTGAACTTGAGTCTTCCTGTTTTGCGCCGATATTAGAATCGAAAAAGGCTGATGTAGATTTTCTGTATTTAACTGCTGCACGGACAGAGCTATACATGCTTTGAATTGCTATAATGAACCTTGAACTTACATTTTCTTGAAACAGCTTTACAAATATGTACGATCTATCCAGTTTGTCAAAGCATTTTTCAAAATCAACGAATGCTGAGTACATTTTATTACCTTGTGATGACAGAATGCAGTAGAAATATACAATCAGCAGTTGACTTTCCCTTTTGAAAACCATATTGATTATCAATGATCTTATTATATTTCTTTGACCAATCAGTCAATCGATTTAATAGAATTTGGGAATATATGTTTGCCATAATATTAACCAATGTAATTCGTCTGTATTTTTTTTTGCTTCGTTTTTATTTCCACTTTTAAATATTGGTATTATTAAACCTTCGCCCCAACATTTGGGATATTCGCCCGAGAAATATATTTTATTGAATATTAATTGAAGAATATGTGATATTTCATCAAATGCACATTTATACATTTCGGCCGTTATCGTGTCGATTCCGCTACTTTTATTATTATTTTAATGTAAATATCAACAACAAACAAACAAACAAACAAACTTTATTAGCAAAATCAGTATATACTATAACAAACAAACAAACAAACTTTATTAGCAAAATCGGTATATACTATGCCTTTGGCTAATACTTAACTAAAATATAGACACAAAAAATACATACGCGCATGCATAACATGACAAAGTACAATACATCTATATATGTCTTAAAGTGGAGAAACAGCTAAACATCAGACATAAAGATAAATTACATTACATTATCATTTCTTAATTTGAAAGCTACTTGACATTAGATTGTTAAACCTTGCTAAGGAGGGTCATGAAGTGTTTGTAAAATATTCAAGTTTTTGCGTATATTGGAGTACTTTGGGCAAATTAACAGAAAATGATATTCACTTTCAACTGCATCATATTACAATACTCACATATTCTATTTTGTCTCTCAATACCATGGTAACGGCTTGTTTCAATTGCTAAATTGTGACAACTTCATCTAAAGGACGCAAACTGTTTTATCACCTAATCACTTTTTAAATTTATTTAAATATTCCTCATATTCAAAGACTGTTTTATAGTTGATGTAATATGACAGCTTAGACATATCTGTAATCGTGGTATGCCAATGTTGAATAAATTGATCTCTTATTCTTCGTGACGAAATGGGAAAATAGTTAACCTCTCTGATAAAGTTATGCCATAAATCACTGAATCCTAAATCGTCTATCAGTTTCTTAACACTGTGAGCCCAGTTTTGATTATTGGCATAATCATATTGAATCGTAAATAACTTATACATAAGAGAGTCAGAGTTACATTTAATTTTAGCCGAATATTTAAGAGCCCTTTCTTGACAAATAAGTGACAGGGGGAATCTCCCTTGTTCACCCATAATTGCATAATTTGGTGTTTGTGACTTTACACCTAATATAGTTTTGCAAAACTTTGTATGTAACTTACCAACCTCTTTGGGACTATAGATGCCTCATACTTCCGATGAATAGAGAATTATAGATGATACTAATGCATAAAAAAGCTTGCATTTTGTTTAAACATCTATAGCAATTCTTTTGAAAAGACTTAAAAGATTGTTCATAGCTTTAAGTGCCTGATCCGAAAGAATTTTAACTGTTTTAGACATATTGCCGTTTGAGACAAAAGTAATACCTAGATAACAGAAACTATCAACAACTTCGATAGTTTCATAATGTGCCATTGGTGCTGAACTTGGGACTTGCGTTTCTCGAATATACAAATGCTTGTCTTATTGACATTTACTTTTAGGCCCCATTTTTAGAGTAATCATTAATATAACTAGGATGATCCTGTAAAGTATTAGCGTCAGTAGAAAATATTACCATATCGTCTGCAAAGAGTAACATAAATAAATTTGGTTCAGATCGTAATCTGACAGATTATTTAGATCAACATTGGTACAAACATCATTTATAAAAAGTATGAACAATATAGGGGAGAGTGGTTCCCCTTGTTTTAGTGCAACAGATATATAAAAAATGTCAGAAAAATTACAGGCAGTTTTAACACATGAAGAAACTTTATTATAAATTGTTCTAATCATATTAACCATTTTACAGCTTGTGCCCTCGGCCACTAGCTTGAACCATAGTGCTTCTCAAACAACTGTATCAAAGGCTTTTTCGTAATCTATAAAAGCACAATATAATTTTCTTTTATCATGTAACACTTTCTGAATGATACAGTGAACTAGAAATATACAGTCTGTTGTGTTTTTTTTTATCTTTAAAATCAAACTGGTTATCGCTAAATCTATGTTCTGACTCACACCATTTATTTAACCTGTTTCTAAAAACAAGGGAGAATATTTTTGCAATGCTATTGACTAAAGTTATCCCCCTATAGTTGCATGGATTTAATTTGTCCCCCTTCTTAACATATCAAGTCGGTACTATTTTCGTTTGGTAGAACAATATTTTTTGCATTATAATTCCCTTTTCAATAACATATTTGAAATGAGAACTCCTTCATTTCAATGTGTAAAAGATTTAGCAGCAGCTGGTCATACTCATTTTCGGTGTTTTAATTTCAGTCCACTAACACGAATCTCACAGGCAATAACATTCAGCAGATGTAATTCAGTTAGTATACTTATATAACATATCACGTATTCAGAAAAGACCGTCTATGTATTTTGATATTTATAATCAATTTAATCCACAAAAATATGATACACATTTAAAAAACTAATATTCGCTCGTGTTCGGTATTTACGGTCATACAGTCATGTTTGTTGCTGCCTGAAACAGATCGCGTGTAAAAAATTACAATATTTATGTGCTTGAATGTAGTATTTTTTAATTATGTACATGTATTTTGATATTTATAATCAATTTAAACCACAAAAATTTATAATAATGCTTTAATAAAATATTGAATCAGGCATGTTCGGTATTTAACAGTCATGTTCGTGAGCACGAAACAGATCGCATGTTTTGTATTTTTGGTATGTACATGTATTTTAATATATATAATCATTTTAAACCACAAACACATAATATATTGCTTTGATAGAGTAATAATCGCTCATGTTTAGAACAGGAATCAGATCGCCAGTTTTCTATTTTATATAAATTAAAGGAAGTGGCTATTCCTACTGTCCCGGAAGAATAGCCCCACAGGCTATTCCTACGGCTCTCCCGTAAGAATAGTGAAATAGCCCGCTAATGGCTATTCCTACAGCTCTAAAGAGACAGTTTTGTATGTCCATCTTTTATTGGATTGTACTGACATACATCATATGCTTTAATGAAAGATAGTACATAAGATACGGAAGGATACGTGAATACAAACATGTAATATAAGTATAAAATGATATAATATATAACATATAGATATATGCTTTAATGAAAGTTTCTGATCTTTTTAAGAAATGTAAACTTCAAATAATGACATATTTTTTACTCACACTATTATCATTACATTCATTGAATTGTTGCATATATCTATACATATATATCATATATCATTCGATGACAACAATATTACACATGGACATAAATTAGCTTTTTCCTCCTATATTTGAAACCAATACAAGATGGACATACAAAACTGTATTTAGAGCCGTAGGTATAGCCACCATCGGGCTATTTCACTATTCTTACGACAGAGTCGTAGGAATAGCCTGTGAGGCTATTCTTACGGGACCGTAGGAATAGCCACTTCCTAAATTAAAAGCATTAATATGCTTGAATTTTAAACGGTTTTGGTATGCACTAGTATTTTAGCATAAATAATCAATTTACACAACAAAAACGTAATATATTGCTTTAATAAAATAATAATCGCTCATATTCGGTATTTACCAGTCATGTCCGCGGACATGACTCATGTTTGGTGTTTAGTCATACCGTCGGGAAAGGTTATGGTAGTCTGGATTACCTGCCCCTTCACTATTGTTTGATACTAAAATACATAGTACGACGGGAACCAGACTAAGGTTATGAGGGCAAGGGACAGTATTTGAAAATTCCACAAATCTGCGCTGATACCAGTGCGAAAAAAAATTATAAAAAATCCAGTTTTCAGAAAATCCAGGTAAGTCTGGAGCGGATGCTTTTTGAAAAGAGGTAAAACTATAGATTCTTTCCACTGTTTTGGAAACATTTTTGTTTGTAACGAAAAACTGAACACTAAGTTAAGAGGTTTGCATACAGTTAATTTAGTGCCTCTTAACATTTGGTGACTAATCATATCCTTCCTGAGGCTTTTCCTAGCTTTGTTTTTCAAAACATCACATATTTCGTCAGCTGAAACCTCTATATCACTAAATGTAGCATTAGTTCGCATTTCAAAAAACAGGAACATTTTTATCATTATCGTTAATCTTCTGCGCATGCCCGGAAGTTATTATCTAATGTCGCGTACTGCAAAATTCGCAAATTATTGTATGTTCGCATGCATTTAATGTTCAAAATGTATAATATACTGACTAAAGGTAAGGGTTAGTATCACCATGGCTACAAAATATATACATTTAAAGTACTTTTAGTTCTAATTGCTTCAATCCGACATATACTGGAGTCTGTTATTCATACCAGCGCTCTAACTCTGCATTGAGTCACAGCTGTTTCTAATCCCGTACCGTACCCGTACCGTACATGCGTAAACTATAGGTTTTGTTAAAAAAGGGCGGAAACTTTCATCGTCCTATGCCATCAAAATGCTTCAGAAACACCTTAAAATCCGCTAATTAAGAAATCTGCCGTTTGATAATTTTATATATATATATTTCTAAGTCATTTGCTCAAACACTGAATGAGTATTTCGTACCAACCTGCGTTGTATAAATGCCCGCCACATCCCACCTCGTTGTAATTTGATTTAGGCGAAATCTAATATGGTGATCTATCAATTTTCTTTTAGTTTTAGGTTAGGTAGACATAACCAAAGGCATGTGCAGAGTTTGATTAAATTCTATTGTGTGAAACTCGATAAAATAGCAGAAGTACCAACTTTCTTTTTCTTTTTGGAACTGCTTAAACGACAGCCCGTTCTTTGACAATTATTACATATGGACATATATTTTTAACAATTTACATCAAGACACAAAAAAGCATTACAAATTACTAACAGAAAAAAACAAAAAGGTATAATCTTAAGTTATTTCTTTTCAAGTCCAAAGTGTCTAACCTTAAGTTCTATTTTATAACCTATTATGCTTTTTAAATTTTTAAAAGATTTATTAATTCATTTTCTAAAAGTTTTGTCAATTTTAGGCCAGAATGAATCTAAGTATTTGCAGTTGAGGAAATAATGGTCATAGTCTTCGAATTCGTTGCATAATTTGCAACAAGAATTGCTTTCAATATTTCATTTAAAGTACATCAGAAGTACCAACTTAAAATTGACAAAAATATGCAAAAATAGCCCGTGGGTCTGCTGAACAAGTATTCCTTTCTTTACAAAATCATGTTCTTTTGATTTCTCTGAGCATGTTTCAAATAGATATATTGTTTGTCTTTATAAAATGCTTAGATAATCAAATTTATGCTGATTATTGTACTTTAATGAAATATATTTTAGGATTACAGAAATTTTGAAAAATGTTTAAAATAGCACCATATCTAGGGGCAAATCAAATTGAAACAAAGCTGGTGACCTAGTAGTTTTATTTCATTTTTCAATACATAATAACATGATCTTTTAATACAAAACATTTCATCAAAATCTATAATTGAGAAAAAAAAAAAAAAAAAAAAAACAACGAAACTGTAGCGAGCGTCCTTAAAGTTCATCATATATTTCCCACCGGCAGTGGCGTAGCTGCTTGGTTTAAACAATATTTTATTCAACGAACAGCATGTGATTACAATATATGTTACAAAAGCATGGGATCGAGTAGTAAGCTTATACGCTTTTTAGAAACTCTTTCCCGAAGACAAGTACATACTAAATTACAGTGACAACAATTAATTGTAAAATTAATGCATGCTTGCAGTCAGTTCTTTATAAAAACGTTCAAGTTTGAAAAAATTTAAGAGTTCTGAATTTGGTGTTGACTGTATACTAGTAAATTGTAGACATGAAATAGAAATGTGATATTTAATAAGTTTAGGACTATTTGGAAATAGCCGATGAATGTTTAAGTTAAATAAACATTACTGATAGAGAGAGAGGGGGAGAGTGAGTGAGCGAGTGAGAGTGAGAGAGAGAGAGAGAGAGAGAGAGAGAGAGAGAGAGAGAGGGGGGGAGGGGGGGGGGATGTTTGGTTGCTTTTGGGATGGGGTTACTTGTAGGATATCAATGATATTTAATGAGCTACAGTGTGTTCTTAATCTGGTATGGAGAATTTGGGACTTTCGATCGACAAAGCAGTAATGACATGGCACCTTTTTGACATTCGTATTAAGTGTACCTTTAAAGCTATTGAGACTGGGAGCTTCTCTGTGTTCAGTGGGTAGTTGGTTCCAGTCAGATATTGCTTGAGGCAGGAATGAATTAGAACAAAGTTGTGTGTTACAATGTATAGGTCTGAGGTCTTGAGCTGCTTGTTTTCTACAATATCACTCAGTCATACATATAGTACAGTTTACTGATGATCTAAGCAAGTCCACGAAATCATCAAAAACCATGAAACCTTAAAATATAGACATTATGCCAATACTGAACTAAGGTGTTGCATGCGAACTGAAAATAATCTAGAGCAATTTGTTGTATAAAATATGCATATAAGAACACACAGCTATGCAACATATAAGAACTGTTAATTAAATTACTGTTAGATACAGCATTGTGTCAAACATATTTGTATGTGAAGTACTAAAATATACAAAAAGGATAATCAATTCGTAAGAATGTTGTCTCAGTGCGAATATTCAGAAAACACTTGGATATTTAGGAGTAAAGAAAAATATTCTGGCAATATAAACGTCACAAGTTAGGAGTTTTTCGATAATAATTATGATTGGCCATGTATGAGATGTATATAATCAGATGATCAAATCATAGAAGGATTATTATTTTCTAAATATGAGTAGTAGAGAAAACATGATATGTACATACTTATAACAACAACAAAATAATTATACACGGTAAGGTAAAGTGAAATGTCATGCCTGGCAAACACATGAACTGTCAGCATTTTGCGCATTTGTGCATGTCACCGGCAGTTTTTTGCAAAATTCATTGGAACACCATGAAATCTAAGTGAACTTCTCCGTCCAAATTGCTCCAGGTCATCTTGATTTGCTTCTAGGACGGTGACTTGCCTTTATTCTAAGGGATTAATATCTACTTTTGAGCATTTCAATTATGTGGTTTTGTTGGTCAAATTTTTCACACAGGTCATGTTAAAAAAAGATACTTTCTTGCTTTGAATTTCTATGGTTTTTATCAATGGTTTCAAGCGTTTTTCAACTATGGCACCATTCAACTGTTCAATATGGGCGGCAAGATAGTCTCATTGAAACCTGGGCTAATGAAAGCTGAGGGAACTAGCTCAGTTATGTTGAATGTTTTACCTTGGTGGCTGAGAGCAACTGGCTTATCGGTTGGAATTTCAGTTAACGCCTGCAATGAACTGCATCTGCGCAGAGCTGACAGTGCTGGAACATGATCTCTACTTGCATTATCAGTTGGACTAACAGTCTGTTCAATTTTGAGTTTTCCTCCTGGAGTTTTTGACATTTTTGACAATTATTGATATTCACTCTGAAATAAAAATAAAAAATCATTATTCTGTATCTATTTTATTTATCCAATCATGAACGTTTATTTGCAACACGTGACCGTACAATATATTATCACATTGGACGCACGTGCGTACAAAAAACCTGTATTTTTTCCGTATTTGGACGGTTCAACAGTCCTATGTTGAACATAAGATAAAGGTTATATTGCAGTAATTCGGTCAAAAATGTGCTTTCGTGGTGTATCGAAAGAAGTCCCTAATAAATAGATCTTAATTTTTCCATTTTTCGCGCATTTGCGCGTAAATCGGGGGCCAAATGGGCATTATTTCACTCGTGGAATGAATTTTACATAAAATAGGACACGTTTCATCTAATATTCGCATGTTTTTTTGAAAACGAAAGTAGGGTGTTTATTCTGCGGACCGCTTTCTGAAATGCGGCAATATGAGGGTACCTGACTTCAGTTGACTTGCATTTCACTGCATACTATTCAACACCCCTTTTTCTTTTCGTTTTCTTCAAGCAAATGTATGGATATCTTGTGGATAATAAGTCTACGACGAAGTGAAAATCTAGAAACGGTAACAAAATTGTTCTGAAGTAGCTGAATTTTATATGAAACAAAGAACAACTTTTTATTGGTATATACCCTAAAGCCCGAAACGCGTGAAAATGTTCCGAATATAAATCGGGTGAAGTAGGCGCTCTATGTACAGAGTTCGATTATGCGTCTTGAAATCAAGGCAGAAATACATTATTCAGTGATTCATTTTTAATTTAAACAAAAATAAAATAGATATAGAATAAAAAGGTTATTTAACATTGTACTGTACAATACGAGATATATTTGGACTCGTACCCATCTGACTTGTTATATGCGGTAGGGTGCTAACCAAGACTAAGCTGACCCGACCCGGGGAGCCGTGAGAATTGCTTTAATGGTGTCATTGGACTCAGTGAAGGTAGTGCTTGGGTTTTCAGGACAGTCTTGACTGCTCTGACAAGTTCATATTTTGAGAATATCACCGGAATTTGACCTATGATCTTTACCCCTAGCCGACCGGGTTCGAACCTGACGTGGCCTCTTTTCTCTAGGTACTGACTTGTCCTTTGCAACAAGGTATCATTTATTAAAATCGGACATCAGGTTATGAAAATATAGCTTCTCAGACAAGGACCACCCCTCTATTTAATATATGTACATAGTATGCATATTTTCACGAAAACTGATACATTTTGAGACTGTCCTCCGACAAAACCGTCGGCGGTAAAATTATACAATTTACATATCCGTTTAGGCAATGTTTGAATTTAATATATAAAAGTTATTACATTAAAATATCTTGTGTTTGGAACATTCTACAATTATTTGAAGTTAATGAAAAAGTACGGAAATATTTTACCTTTTCACCGGTAGACGGGCGACATGCAATACGACATTATGAAAATGTCGCTTCGTATTGTCGAGTGTCACTTCGCGTGTTGTGTATCGTTTGGAATTGTCGCGCGTCGACCCTCGACCAAACCCGCGACACGCGACATATGATACGACATTAGGAAAATGTCGCTTCGTGTTGTCGAGCGTCGTTTGAGATTATCACATGTCGTTTGATAATGTCGCCGCCGCGTTTGCAAGGTCGACACACGACAACGCGAAGTGACATCGCGACATTACGAAGTGACAAAGCGAGAATGCTATATATCGTGCTTTTGAAAGGCGACATTTCAAAGTGGATATCGCGACATTGTCGTTTGGGATTGCCGCCGTCGTTTGCGATTGTCGGGTGTCACTTCATAATGTCGCTATGTCACTTCGCGTTGTCGTGTGTCGACCCCACAAACGCGACGGCCACATTATAAATGGCCCCAACTGGATTTCGTACCAAAGGACTGCAACAGCCCAATTCGTTGAGACAAACAAATGTGTCCATAACGCGGGATTTCCTTTGTCTACAAGTGTTGAGAAATTGTCAGCTCGAAAACACACACAAATACCATTATATTATGTTTTAGCCGCTAAGCGAATTACGTCTTAAAGAACGAAGCTGTACTTTGATCTCAGTCGGTCTCCAACAAATACAAGTATTTTATAGTATACATTCTAAGACGGCCAGAATTATTTCTCTATTTAACATTGAACAAGTCAAGTCAAGTCAAGTCAAGTCAAGTAAATTTTATTTACAAAGTCGGTGCAAAATATAACAAATAACATAAGCTCTAGTGAGCTTTTAAAACCGACTAAACATAGCAAATAATAAATAGCTAAAGTATTATGCAGGACATACATTATATACATACATCAATACGAATAAACTAAACTATAAGAGATCATCGAGGTCCATCAGTTAAATAAGTAAAATAATAGTTCTTAAAATTAAGATTAAGAAAGACCTAATTATCACAGTATTATCTATTCTATATTTAATATCACAGAAAGTACCATCACATATACACATAACGAGTATCAGTTACATATCACATAATTATCACAGAACATTATTTATTTTTAAGTATTGATACTCTAGACTCGATTATTACAGAAGTGATAATATTTATAAACCCGAGAAATCCATATCCATAAAAGTTGCTGTTGAATGTTAAAATAAAGACGACAATATCTTCAAGGATGTAGAATCAAAATAATACATCTCAACAGTGATTACCATTGTTTGTCGTCCTGATGTGCATCATTATAATTATATTACTCGGGCTGCGCCCTCGTGATATAAATCCCTCGCATCTGAACGCCAAACAATAATTTTATTTAACGACAAATCACTAAACGAGAATTATTATATTTTTCAGTTAACAGGATATCAAACTGCATCTTGAAGTTTCCATAAATGACAAACATTAGCAATGTAAGACCGTATATGACCCCCGAAAAGCCTCCATATTATCCCCAGTATGATAATTGTGGCTTAAATAGCGAACAATAATTTAAGAAAGGTAAAAATCTTTGCACTATGAAACATTTTCATCGCTTCTTTCTATGTATAGAAGATCAACTAAAATGTATAAGAAGATCCTTTGGCAAAGAACGCAACAAATCAGATAATAGCAGACACTGTTTGACTGAGGTAATCAAATCTCACGTTCCCTAGCACCGGCTGAAGCAGAACTCTATAATACAGAGATATTGAATGGACTCCATGACACCAAGGGGCCAGAAAATATGTAATAACACCGAGTCCAGGCATGTGGAGACTATTAACGGCATTTACTCTCTCTAAAATTCGAGAGTAAATTAATTATTCGCTAAACTTTCATAACAGTAAGAAATAAAACAAACACAGAAAGTAGAAATAAGGCTAATACAATACACGTTTAATTCAGCGTTCATCTGTTCCGGTTGTCGTAGTCTCGTCGGAATGGAATGGAAAACTGAAACGAAACTAACTTAGAATTGAACAAAATTTCAAAGTAAATTAAAATAAAAGTAACAAGTAAACTTGCACTTCTTGAACTGAAAAAAACAACAACACTATATTAAATATAAAACCATCAACGTAATATGGTCATGAGTAACTCAGCCTGTGAAATAACTGTATGTGAAAATAAAAAGAAAAGAAAATCAAAAATACAAGAGTAAGAATATTTTCATTCTCGCTAGGTGTCCATAAAGATGCAGACAACTAAAGTCTGTTCCATTCCAAAGGTTTACCCCAACTTTGGTGTCACATGACAAAACTACGACACTTACCGGCAAAGTACACATGGTTTGATAGGCCTAAACTAAAAAAAAGTCACCCTCGAGAAATTTAACGATTTTTTTCTGCTTTGCCAAATATCCAAATAAATGACAAATTTATATTTTCAACGGCAGTCTCCCATTGTAATTTCTTGTCGCCATTGGAGTTTGCTCTCTAAATTTGGAGTATTACGGGAAAATTCACGTGAATTTTATCGGGAGCGATTCAAGACTCATTTCGTTTATGAATGCATGAGGGAAATGAAATGTTGTATTTAAAAAAAAGCTATAACAATGAACACATTATTTAGATCTAACAAAAATGTAAATTGACTCACTTTTAACAAAGTTATAAACAGTCCAAAATTCTTCCAAGTCTTCGGTAGTTCTATCCAATCCTCGATGAGTAAATTGTAAACAAACAAGCTCTTTTAAACATCGGTGAAATTCAGGCATCAATCGCACCATGCCCTTGAAACGATGACTTGTTCAAAATAACATCATTTCCAAACGCATGGTTCAAAGATAACCTGTATTTTAGCATCCTTACTGAAGTATTTACAGTCCGCCACATATCCAATTTCTTTCACAATGGTCAGTTTTGAACTTCAATAAACAATATTCACCAGTTGTGTATGCAAGAGAATTATTTTTCTACGAAAGAAACTTGTGGCGTATTAGACAAATGACGTAATCTTGCTGTGGCCATATGCAGATATATACGAGGCGCACAAGGGAAGTATTACCTCTAGGTTTAAAAACACAATCAGCTGATAGAAGATAGAAATCTTGTCGTATCTATGTCACGCTAGAATTATACTTTACTTCTTGAAATATATATTTAAACAATGCTTAGTTGTTTATCGTTTTATTAACCTATCTATTTTATTTCATTTCTTTTTTAATTTTTGCTGTTTATATGGAAGCATATCCGTTTTCTTTTAAGCTTGTGACTTACTCTTGATTCGAGGGCTGCTAATTTAGATGTCTTTTAAAGCGAAATCGGACCGCGAACCCATTCTCTCTATTTATTGTTATCAAATCTATTATTATTATTAAAACAGATTTATATTTGACTTAAATAACTTGTATGAACGATCCAGAGAGCAGTCATAGAGCCTACTCGGAATTTGAAGTTATTTATAATGGCGATTCCAGAATTAAATTTATAGGGGGAGGGGCGGTGTCGGACGGCAACCGAATCTTTTAATGACGGGTGGTGGGTTCCATCGGAAAATCATAATTATGGGTGGTGGGGTCCATCCAAAAATCATAATTATGGGTGGTGGTCCTCACAAAAACCGTCTTTATGGGTGATGGGTTAATTGTAAAAATGTATAAAATATGGGTGGGTGGGTGTTTGATCACCTCTTTTAATTAATTACGGACGTTTTCCTTTCTTTTTAACAATAAGTTGCTACTTCAATGAATGCAATTTTGACATTACCGATC
>NW_026461648.1:0-54502 GCF_021730395.1 Mercenaria mercenaria | reverse complement strand
GATCTTGGTTCCTTTCTTGAACTGGCCAGATTCCATTATGGGTTCCAGAGTTATGGCCCCTGAAAGGGCCAGAATTAGCTATTTTGACCTTGTCTGCACAATAGCAGCTTCATTTATTATTTTATTTTAACCAAACTTGCACACTTCTTGTAACACCATAAGATCTTGGTTCCTTTCTTGAACTGGCGAGATTCCTGTATGGGTTCCAGAGTTATGGCCCCTGAAAGGGCCAGAATTAGCTATTTTGACCTTGTCTGCACAATAGCAGCTTCGTTTATGATTTGAATTTAATCAGACTTGCACAAAACTTATGTCACCATAAGATCTCGGTTCCTTTCTTGAACCGGCCAGATCCCATAATGGGGTCCAGAGTTATGGCCCCTGAAAGGGCCAAAATTAGCTATTTTGACCTTGTCTGTACAATAGCAGCTTCATTTATGATTTGATTTTAACCAAACTTGCACACAACTTGTATCACCACAAGATCTTTCTTCCTTTCGTGAACTGGCCAGATTCCTTCATGGGTTCCAGAGTTATGGCCCCTTTAAGGTCCAAAATCGGCTATTTTGGCTTTTGCAGCCATATAGAGACTTCATTTATGGTTTTATTTGATACAAACTTCCAAAATATCTTCAACAACAATAAATCTTGGATTCCATGACAAATCAGATCCAGTCGTAGGTTCCAGAGTTATTTTATATCTGATTACCTCCCCTGATTGTAATCAAAATGGATTGATACCAGTAAGTACTTATAGGACTTATTTGAAATTTCATTATTGTTATTAGTTGGACTGAGACAATCAGGGTAGATAACTATGGACTGATTTTATGTCAAATTACCTCCCTTTATTTCAAATTAAAATGGGTATATCTCCGTAACTAATGAAGATACTGATCTGAAATTTCATTTATGCCAACAGATTTATTTGGCAGATCCTTCTTTTGTTCACTTACAATATTTATTTTTTTTAATTACTTCCCTTTTACGTTACTATAAATAGCTTATTTTAGTAACTTTTTTATTATTGGCCATAGGGAAAAACCGAGACCACTTTTCTGTGGTACAACATGGATGGTACCTCAAATTTTTAGGTGTATTTTGACATATCTATACCTTGTAAGAATTGTTTTTACTTTTTGGTTAAATTTCTTCCCTTAGTTGTTCCTGTCCTTTGGATTTAGATATTTTTTCTGAGGACCTTCTTGTCCTCTAGTGCAATGATAACAGGTGAGCGATATAGGGCCATCATGGCTCTCTTGTTTATGGTTGTTTGCGATTTTTTATGATCACCGATTTTTTCGAATCCGTTTCGGTACTTTCACCACATTTCGGCATTTAGAATCGCACAGCTTCCGCTTCTAAAGCTACGACCATTGTGATTGGTCGAGGTATTCACAATCGTCCAATAATCGCGGCCGTTTTATCTTAGATTAGACCCGGGTTAAACAATGGCGTCGCGCATTGTTGACCGGGATTTTGACACAAAATCCTTGGATAAAGGATTAAGAAATGGTTGGAAATGGGAATGGTTGGAGAAAAAGGTGGACGGGGAACTAATTGGGCGTTATATACGCAAGCTTAGAACTAGAGGCCTTGCATTCTGCGAGTTATGCTCTAAAGAGATAAACTATTTGGAAAAGTCTCGAACAACATCTCCAAAAAGAGTTGCATCGGGACAGCGAAAAAATAAAGAGATCTAATTATAGTCTTTCATATTATTATATTTCTTATAAATATGAATGAATTTTTATGAAATAACAAAAAGAACCACTTAAAAAACATGAGTTTTGAAATTGAAATTACGTGCCAGGAGAAGCCTAGAATGCAGGATTTTTCACCATTTACCCAAGAGCTTCTGGGGCCCTTAGGCGGCCCCCAGACCCCCCCCCCCCTCGTAATTTTCAGCTTTTTTGGCTAGGTTGCAAAATCATGTCTGCTTGATGATATCTAGGTCAGGTTTGAAACTGGGTCACAGGTGATCAAAATCTAGGTCAGTAGGTCAAATAATAGAAAATCCTTGTGACCCCTCTAGAGGCCATATTTTTCAAAGATCTTCATGAAAATTGGTGAGAATGTTCACCTTGATGATATCTAGGTCAAGTTTGAAACTGGGTCAACTGTGAACAAAAACTAGGTCAGTAGGTCAAATAATAGAAAATCCTTGTGACCTCTCTAGAGGTCATATTTTTCATGGGATCTGCATGAAAATTAGTCAGAAAGTTCATCTTGATGATATCTAGGTCAAGTTTGAAACTGGATCACGTCCGGTCCAAAACTAGGTCAGTAGGTCAAATAATAGAAAATCCTTGTGATCTCTGTAGAGGTCATATTTTTCATGGGATCTGCATGATTTTTTTTGGCTTCCTTGGCTGATTAAGTGGGAAGCCCAGGCATGTTCTTAAGTAAACTTCTAAATTCTTAAGTAAATGATTTCACCTTTTTGTTACAATAATTTTCATTGGTTTAAATATAAAATTACTTTTAAAATTTCACTGGCTAATATGGTTACCCTAGAGATTGTCCTTGGAAATTTATAATTTGTTTTCCAACTAAAAATCAGTCTTCTTTGAAATTTCGATTAAGAAACATCTACAATAATTCAACATTAGAACTTTGGTGCTTGTCTTCAGATGTGTTTATTTTACTTATAGTTTGAACATTGGATGATATGAAAATATATTGAAATAACTCTACATAAAATAACTCTACATAGAATAAAGGACTAAATAATTGAACTAAACATGGAGTTCATCATTTGTGCATCCATACAGGGGCAATGACCCCACTTCAAAATATCTGTTGACTGATCGGTGTTTGGTGGTCAGTTACCACTTGAGTATAATTTCCCCGCAACCATTTGGAGCCGCCGAACCGACGGTCACAGATTTGTGGTGAGAGAATCCGAAGTACGATCATAACATATGAGAAATGGACTAAACTTCGAATAAGAATTATAGAATCTTGTGAAAGTGCTATTTTGGACTTGAACATCAAAACTAGGAAAAGAAGTGCTGAATAAAGCTGAATCGGGGATAAAACTGCGTAAAATAAACTGCAACAGACAATCCTAGAATTGCCAATGTAATTGAGGGATCAGGGCTAATATTTCAAAAACATTCAAAACAAACCACCGTAACCTAACATTAGGAACCTACTGAAGTCAGAGACTGGCCACATTTGAGCTATCACTTGTGAAGAAGAGCCGTCATCCATAACTAGCCAAATCGGTCCAGGCATTTTGGAGTTACAGCCCTTGAATTATTGAAAAAACGGCCTTTTTACTCTTGTCCGCATTGTAAGTCGAACATTTCTCATCCGATCTTCACCAAACTTGAACAAAATGTGTTTGACCATGAGACCTTAGCCAAGTTTGATAACTAGCCAAATCCGCCCAGGCTTTTTTAATTAATGGCCCTTGAATTACTGATTGGATCCACTCGTCCAGACCACCTAATTGGATCCACTCATCTAAGCCATCTAGAGACACTAGACATTTTTCATAGGGGCAGTTGTGGGAGACATGCACTTTTCTCAAAAGCATCTCTAGTTCATGATTTGATTTTTATCAAACTTGCACACAACTTATATCACCATAAGATCTCGGTTCTTTCTTGAACTGGCCAGATTCCAGTATGGGTTCCAGAGTTATGGCCCCTGAAAGGGCCAGAATTAGCTATTTTGACCTTGTCTGCACAATAGCAGCTTCATTTATGATTTTATTTTAACCAAACTCGCACAAAACTTTTATTACCATAAGATCTCGGTTCCTTTCTTGAACTTGCCAGATGCCATTATGGGTTCTAGAGTGATGGTCCCTGAAAGGGCCAGAATTAGCTATTTTGACCTTGTCTGCACAATAGCGGCTTCTTTTATGATTTGAATTTAATCAAACTTGCAAAAAACTTATGTCACCATAAGATTTCGGTTCCTTTCTTGAACCCGCCAGATCCATTATGGGTTTCAGAGTTATGGCCCCTGATAGGGCTAGAATTAGCTATTTTGACTTTGTCTGCACAAAAGCAGCTTCATTTATGATTTGAAATTAATCAAACTTGAACAATAGTTGTGTCACCATAAGATCTTGGTTCCTTTCTTGAACTGGCCAGATCCCATAATTGGTTCCAGAGTTATGGCCCCTGAAAGGTCCAAAATTAGCTATTTTGATCTTGTCTGCACAAAAGCAGCTTCATTTATGATTTGATTTTTGTTTTATCCAAACTTGCACACAGCTTGTATCACCATAAGATCTCGATTTCCTTTTTATACACCCGAGGGGACGTATTATGTTATCGTCTAGGTGTCCGTCTGTCTGTTTGTTAGCAATTTCCCTTCCGCTCTGTAACTCTTGAACCCCTTGAAGGATTTCAAAGAAACCTGACACAAATGTTCACCTCATCGAAACGACGTGCAGAGCGTATGTTTCGGATGACTCACTTCAAGGTCAAGGTCACACTTAGAGGTCAAAGGTTATATGAGTGTGTTTCGTGTCCTAGCTCTAAAAGTATTTGACATAGAGTCACAAAACTTTACAGGAATGTTGGTCAGCATATGTAGTTGTGCACCTGGGGTTTCGCGTTTGGATTCATTCAGTCGTGTAGGAGTTATGGCCCCTGACTTTGTAAAAATCGGTCATTTTAGTGTTGTGTTGCGCCTAGCTCCAGAAGTATTTGACATAGAGTCACCAAAGTTTACAGGAATGTTGGTCAGCATATGCAGTTGTGCACCTGGGGTTTTGCGTCTGGATTCATTCAGTCTTGTAGGAGTGGGATTTTGTATACACGGAATCTGAATACTCTTTCAATTAATTTTAACAATTCGTTGATTCTCGTTATCTGTGTGCACTCGCTGTGACGTAATTTGCTGAACAAAAAATCTGCGAGGCATATCTACATGATAAAGGGCTGGATTTAGCAGAAGATCAAAGGCACATTATAAGGGCAGCGTGGCGGCAGTTAAAAAAGGCAGGGCGGGTGCCCCACTGCGTCACTCTAGAAATAACACTATGAGTGCATGCACATTTCGTAGCTTAAAGATTGCATTGACTTATGCGGCCATGAATCTTTTTTAAAGATATTTCTTGTTGAATTATGTCTTTACAGAGCTGGGAAGAAGTTGTGCAAATTCATCAGAATGCAATGATGCAGCTGTCATCTGTGACAGTCAGGTCTGTAAATGTATTACAGCCACATACTATGATAACAATGGGAATGGTACAATGGGAGGATCCTGTGTTGCTAGTAAGTATATAGCAAAAGAGAGGTTTGATTTTGAGTCAGTTGTAATGCAAATAATAAGAGAAATACAGTTGCTATTAGAAAAGAAGCCTGCCACAAAGAACCAAGCTTAACACACTTCAAAAGATTTTCTATAAATAAGAACACTATCAACAAAATGAGGTCCCATATTTGTTGGAGGAAATTGTCATTATTATCCCCCGTCAATGAAATCGGGAGAAGATATTGAAATGGCGTTGTCCTTCCGTCCGCAGCCATTTCTCAGTAACTAGCAGGTAGGATTTCATGAAACTTGAAATAAACATGAACCAACATACTGCGATGATGCCCGTTTTTTTTTTTTTGATTGGTCAATTTCCATTAGAGTTATTGCCATTGATTTAATGAAAAGTTTTTTTTTTTTGATTGGTCAATTTCCTTTAGAGTTATTGCCCTTGATTTAATGAAAAATACCCAAGAATGTCTGTCCGCAGCCATTTCTCAGTAACTATCAGGTAGAATTTCATAAAACTTGACATAAACATGCACCAGCATACAGCGGTGATGCCTGTCAAATTTTTTTATCGGATTGGTCAATTTCCCTTAGAGGTATTGCCCTTGATTAAATGAAATATCTACATCTGCAGCCATTTCTCAGTAACAAGCTGGTAGAATTTCATGAAACTTGAAATAAATATGAACCAACATACTTTGATGATGCAGGTCATTTTTTTTTCAATTGGTCAGTTTTCCTTTAGAGTTATTGCCCTTTAATTGTTTAAAAATCTACAGATTTGTACATAACAAACCAACCCATTGGTGGAATTTCATTAATTTAAAACTTTTTCCATTCTTTTCCATGAACATTTAGTATAATCATGCGAAGTTTTTTACCCATACCTTGTCACCACCTTGCCTTGGTCACACACCCTCCCTCTCACCCCCACCCCACTCAAAAAAAAAAATCATTCCTTTTTATTAGCTCACCTGTCACATAGTGACAAGGTGAGCTTTTGTGATCACCCTTCGTCCGTCGTCCGTCGTCAGTCCGTGCGTGCGTGCGTGCGTCCGTCAACAATTTCTTGTCTGCACGATAGCGTTTTCATTTATGATTTTATTTTAACCAAACTTGCACACAACTTGTATCACCATAAGATCACGGTTCCTTTCTTGAATTGGCCAGTTCTCTTTATGGGTTCCAGAGTTATGGCCCCTAAAAGGGCCAAAATTAGCTATTTTGACCTTGTCTGCACAATAGCAGCTTTATTTATGATTTGATTTTTACCAAACTGGCACACAACTTGTATCACCATAAGATCTTGGTTCCTTTCTTGAACTGGCCAGATTCCATTATGGGTTCCAGAGTTATGGCCCCTGAAAAGGCCAAAATTAGCTATTTTGACCTTGTCTGCACAATAGCAGCTTCATTTATGGTTTTATTTTAACCAAACTTGCACAAAACTTGTATCACCATAAGATCTTGGTTCCTTTCCTGAACTGGCCAGATTCCTTTATGTGTTCCAGAGTGATGGCCCCTGAAAGGGCCAGAATTAGCTATTTTGACCTTGTCTGCACAATAGCAGCTTCATTTATGATTTGAATTTAATCAAACTTGCACAAAACTTGTGTCACCATAAGGTCTCGATCCCTTTCTTGAACCGGCCAGATCCCATTATGGGTTCCAGAGTTATGGCCCCTGAAAGGGCCAGAATTAGCTATTTTGACCTTGTCTGCACAATAGCAGCTTCATTTGTGATTAGATTTTAACCAAAGTTGCACACAACTTGTATCACCACAAGACCTTGCTTCCTTTCTTGAGCTGGCCAGATTCCATCATGGGTTCCAGAGTTATGGCCCCTTAAAGGTCCAAAATTGGCTATTTTGGCTTTTGCAGCCATATAGAGACTTTGTTTATGGTTTTATTTGATACAAACTTCCAAAATATCTTCAACAACAATAAATCTTAGATTCCATGACAAATCGGATCCAATCGTAGGTTCCAGAGTTATTTTATATCTGATTACCTCCCCTGATTGTAATCAAAATGGATTTATATCAGTAAGTACTTATAGGACTTATTTGAAATTTCATTGTTGTTATTAGTTGGACTGAGACAATCAGGGTAGATAACTATGAACTGATTTTGTGGCAAATTACCTCCCTTTATTTCAAATTAAAATGGGTATATCTCCATAACTAATGAAGATACTGATCTGAAATTTCATTTATGTCAACAGATTTATTTGGCAGATCCTTCTTTTGTTCACTTACAATATTTTTTTTTTTTTAATTACTTCCCTTTTACGTTACTATAAATAGCTTATTAGCTCACCTGTCACATAGTGACAAGGTGAGCTTTTGTGATCACCCTTCGTCCGTCGTCCGTCGTGTGTCCGTCCGTGCGTCCGTCCGTCAACAATTTCTTGTCTGCACGATAGTGGTTTCATTTATGATTTTATTTTAACCAAACTTGCACACAACTTGTATCACCATAAGATCTCGGTTCCTTTCTTGAACTGGCCAGATCCCTTTATGGGTTCCAGAGTTATGGCCCCTGAAAGGGCCAAAATCAGCTATTTTGACCTTGTCTGCACAATAGCAGCTTTATTTATGATTTGATTTTTACCAAGCTGGCACACAACTTGTATCACCATAAGATCTTGGTTCCTTTCTTGAACTGGCCAGATCCCATTATGGGTTCCAGAGTTATGGCCCCTGAAAGGGCCAGAATCAGCTATTTTGACATTGTCTGCACAATAGCAGCTTTATTTATGATTTGATTTTTACCAAACTGGCACACAACTTGTATTACCATAAGATCTTGATTCCTTTCTTGAACTGGCCAGATTCCTTTATGGGTTCCAGAGTGATGGCCCCTGAAAGGACCAGAATTAGCTATTTTGCCCTTGTCTGCACAACCTTCAAAAATTTTTAAAAAATAAACCAGAAGGCCTAGAGCCTAGATATTTGACATGTAGCATTAACTAGTGGACTTCTACAAAATTTGTTCAAATCATGACCCCGGGGTCAAAATTGCCCCCGCCCCAGGGGGTCACTTGATTTTACATAGGAAAATCTGCAAAAAATTCTAAAAATAAACCAGAAGGCCTAGAGCTTAGATATTTAACATGTAGCATTGCCTAGAGGACCTCTACAAAATTTGTTCAAATCATTACCCCCGGGTTAAAAATTGACCTGGCCCCAGGGGTCACTTGATTTTACTTAGGAAAATGTTCAAAAATTTTCTAAAAAAAAGCAGAAGGCCTAGATCTTAGATATTTGACATGTAGCATTGCCTAGTAGACTTATACAAAATTTGTTCAAATCATGATCCCCGGGGTCAAGAAAAATCTTGAAAATTGTCTAAAAATAAACCAGAAAGCCTAGATCTTAAATATTTGACATGTAGCATTGCCTAGTGGACCTCTACAAAATTTGTTCAAATCTTGACCCCCAGGGTCAAATTGACCCAGCCCCAGGGGTTACTTGATTGTACATAGGGAAATCTTCATAAATTTGCTAAAAATAAACCAGAAGGCCTAGATCATAGATATTTGATATTTAACATTGCCTAGTAGACTTCTACAAACTTTGTTCAAACCATGACCCCCGGGGTAAAATTGACCCCGCCCCAGCGGTAACTTAATTGTACATTGGAAAATCTTCAAAATATTTCTAAAAATAAACCAGAAGGCCTAGAGCTTAGATATTTGACCTGTAGCATTGCCTAGAGGACCTCTACAAAATTTGTTCAAATCATGACCCCCGGCTTCAAATTGGCCCCGCCCCAGGGGTTACTTGATTGTACATAGGAAAATCTTCCAAAAAATGTCTAGAAATAAACTAGAAGGCCTAGAGCTTAGATATTTGGTGTGTAGCATTGCCAAGTGGATCTCTACCAAGTTTGTTCAAATCATGACCCCAGGGTCAAGCTTAAATGCAAATCTTCATAGCAACCATTTAACCAGGTGAGTGATATAGGGCCATCATGGCCCTCTTGTTTAGAATTATGTCCCTTTGTTGTTACTATAAATAGCTTATATTGTAACTTACTGATTACAGGCTGTAGGGAAGAATTGAGACCAGTTTTCTGTGGTACAACATGTATGTTACATCTAATTTTTAGGTGTATTTTAGACTTATCTCTACCTGGAAAAGAGTTTTGTGTGGACTTATATGGAGTTTTTTTATTGTTATTATTATAAATAACGTTACCTTTTTGATAATAACCTTTTTGATAATCGGCCAAAAAATGCTTTGTCTGCATGAAATGGATTTTCAAATAACTTGGCATGAATGTGTACCACAGTAAGACGACTTGTTGCGCGCAAGACCCAGGTCCATAGCTCAAAGGTCACACTTAGACGTTAAAGGTCATTTTTCATGATAGTGCATTCGTGTCCGGTCCATATCTTTGTCATACATGGATGGATTTTCAAATAACTTGGCATGAATGTGTACCACAGTAAGATGACATGTCGCGCGCAAGACCCAGGTCCATAGCTCAAAGGTCAAGGTCACACTTAGACGTTAAAGGTCATTTTTCATGATAGTGCATTCGTGTCCGGTTCATATCTTTGTCATCCATGGATGGATTTTCAAATAACTTGGGATGAATGTGTACCACAGTAAGACGACTTGTCGCGCGCAAGACCCAGGTCCGTAGCTCAAAGGTCAATGTCACACTTAGACGTTAAAGGTCATATTTCATGATAGTGCATTGATGGGCGTGTCCGGTCCATGTCATTCATGCATGGATTTTAAAATAACTACGCATGAATGTGTGGCACAGTAAGACGACGTGTCGCGCGCAAGACCCAGGTCCGTAGGTCAAAGGTCCTAAACTCTAACATCAGCCATAACTATTCATTCAAAGTGCCATCGGGGGCATGTGTCATCCTATGGAGACAGCTCTTGTTTATTTTAGACATCAATTTGTGTGTTATATACTTTATAGATGAAAAATTGGAGATCTTATTGCTTGAATGGATTAAAATTTATGGTTTGATGCGGCAAGAAATCCATGAAAAAATAGTTCCTGATGAAATTTATGATTTCTTAGTATTTTGCAGAGAGTAATAAGAACTTTTTCCATCAAGTATTAAAAACTTTCAACCTTCAGATAACTATTTTAGCTAGGATAGCTCTTGATTCTCCTGTTACACATGTGCATGCTGTGTCTGTCATCTATCCTGCGTGCTTCCGTTTGTCCGTCTTTAAACAGGCTAGCGCGCATCTCCAAAACCACTGAATGGATTTTGATTAAACTTGGCCTGGACGTTCCTTGGGTAGTTGTCTACCAAAGTTGTTCAAATGGTTCCACTTGGTTGCACATAGGGGGCCGCCGGAGCTAAAAATAGAAAAGTCTTCAAACAACATCTCCTCCTAAACCCCTGGTCCAATTTTGAAATGATTTCACACAGATGTTCCTTATTAAACCTAAGATTGTTCAAATCATTTAGATAATTTCAAACAAATGTTAATTATGAAACCTTCTTCTAAGATTGTTCAAATTATTCAGATAATTTCACACCAATGTTCCTTATGAAACCTTCTAAGATTGTTCAAATTACAGTCTAACCTGTCTTAAGCAGCCAGCCAGGGAAAGCAGACAATTTGGCTGCTTAAACCAGGTGACCGCTGATCGGAGGTGCAGCCAGTATATGTAATTTTCAGACTTCTGACCAGTTTAGCCTTTAGACCCATTTCTTTTTCGGTTTTCTATTATTATTTTACCAGGATATAATGATGTGCATTTGCCTTCGCAATACGAATGGTCTTCTTAGCAATCTAAAACTCTGGCGTGTTTTTTTTTTTTACAACAAAAATTGTTACCAACAATTTTCCAACTTCAAAACAAGGTTGTTTATAATTTTCGCCATTTTGGTAAGGGAAGCTACTCTCTGTGCTTTTTGTCTACGCTAAAATCTAAGATTGCCGTTACGTTTCGTAAAAGATAGAGTGGTTTATATTTTTTTCAAACACAATTAATTTCGTATAATTATGCCGATAATTACTGGCCATTTGATCATAACAAAAAGGGGATTACACCTTTGGTTATCAGTTTTAATTGAGATGCTCATGTCATTTTGTCGTTATTGTGGTGAAGTCACGTGAAACTTAGCAATCACGTGCTTCCCAAAAATCGGGTATCTTCGGCGATTATTGCCTAAAGAGAATTGGTTTTGGAAGAAAAATGACCGCTGAAAGGGGTCAGATACGGCTGTCGGGAGGCAATTTCGGTGGCCGCTAGCCGCGGACGGCAGGTAGCCACTAAATAAAATGATAAAATAGAGGAAAGACCGTCAGGGGCGTCCTAAAATGACCGCTGAAAGGAGGTGACCGCTGATCGGAGGTGACCGTTAGTACAGGTTAGACTGTATTTAGATAATTTCACACAAATGTTCCTTACGAAACCTCCTAAGATTGTTCAAATTATTGAGATAATTTCACACAAATGGTGCTTATGTAACCTTCTACCAAGATTGTTCAAATTTGTCTGATTCGTCAAAAAACATGGCTGCCAGGGGGCATGATCACTTTTCCCTATATGTATATAATGGAAACTTTGAGATTGTTCAAATTATTTTGATTCATGGAACATGGCTGCCAGAGGCAGTGGTTACTTTTCACTATAATCTTTGAATTTCTTCTTCTCCCAATTCATAACAGTTAGAGCCTTGATGTTTTTTATATAATATCAGGGTTAGACGCTACCATAATTGTTCAAATTAATGTCCAAGGGTAAAAAATGGCCACGCCCCTTGGTGTGACATGTATATACTATATGCTTATATATATATATATATATATATATATATATATAAGAAACTTTAAAAATCTTCTTTTCTGAATCCATAATAGCTAGAGCCTTGATATGGGTGGTTTTCAAAATAATGAAGCAAAAGTGTGACATAGGGGTTGAAAATTCAAACCTATTTCTTAATAGTGGTCACCTGTTTTATATGATAGCAAATACTTCAGATTTCAAGGAAATAGCTTTGGGAAAGTGTTGAGAAATACCAGTCAGAAAATATTTCAGCCTTTAATTAGAAAGTTTGGTTAATTATGTCTCCCACCACACAGTGGTGTTGGAGACATATTGATTTACTCCAGTCTGTGTGTGTGTGCGTGTGTGTGTGTGTGTGTGTGTGTCACAAAGCTTGTCCGCACTCTAAGTCGAACATTTCTCATCCGATTTTCACCAAACTTAAACAAAATGTGTTTGACCATAAGACCTCGGCCAGGTTCGATAACTAGCCGAATCGGTCCAGGCGTCTTGGAGTTATGGCCCTTGAATTAGCAAAAATCGGCCTTTTTACTCTTGTCCGCACTCTAAGTCGAACATTTCTCATCCAATCTTCACCAAACTTGAACAAAATGTGTTTGACTATAAGACCTCGGCCAAGTTCGTTAACTAGCCAAATCGGTCCAGGCATTTTGGAGTTACGGCCCTTGAATTATCGAAAAATTGGCCTTTTTACTCTTGTCCGCACTCTAAGTCGAGCATTTCTCCTCCGATCTTCACCATACTTGAACAAAATGTGTTTGACCATGAGACCTCGGCCAAATTCGATAACTAGCCAAATCGGTCCAGGCGTTTTGGAGTTACGGCCCTTGAATTACCGAAAAATCCGACATTTTACTTTTATCCGCTCTTATAGTCGAACATTTCCCATCCGATCTTCACCAAACTTGAACAAAATGTGTTTGGCCATAAGACCTTAGCCAAGTTCGATAACTAGCCAAATCCGTCAAGGCACTTTTGATTTATGGCCCTTGAATTACTGATTTGATCCACTCATCCAGACCATCTAATTGGATCCACTCGTCTAAACCATCTAGAGAAACTAGACATTTTTCATAGGGGCAGTTGTGGGAGACATGCGCTTTTCTCAAAAGCATCTCTAGTTTCCAGTAAAATGGGTGATAAATGCTGTAATGTTTTATGACAAGGAAATATGTATAACAGTAATTTTTTCAACATATATGATATGTGATTGGTATATGTGTGTGGTTTGAAACTTAATTTATCAAATATTTGTGGACATTGGTTTTTAAAATCACCATTTCTGCATAAATATGACATGAAAATAAAATTCTACCTAGAAAAGTTATTGCTCAATGAAAAATAATTAACTTATTATTATAAAACCTATTTTTTCTTGCAGTTTGCATGTTCATCAACCGCCTGCCAAATTTCAAGAATGTACTGTAATAATAATTTCTAAAATTGTCATCTCAAAACTGAGTTATTTTACAGGTGCACAGGGGACACATATTTGAAAATCATTGTTGTATTCATTTATTATTAGTTTTCTGTTTATAAAAAGACTATTGGTGATCAACTTAAGCAAATCCTTTCAAACAAATAGTGTATTCCACAAAATACCTACAAAACTGAAAATTTTCGTAACAAAACATGAAAATTAGTTTAGTTTATACTAATTTGTTTTAGCTCGATTGTGATGAAAGCTTCAAGCTTATTGGAACCACTCTCGAGTCCGCTTCCTGGAAAAACCAGTACTGGTGTCATATGAGAAGTCATGGTCGTGACCCCATTGGGGCTCGAACCCACGACCCCTGGATTGAGCGGCCGACACCTTATCCACTAGACCACCGCTGCCCTCTATCCACTAGACCACCGCTGCTTCAGCAGCATGTATTGTTTTAAATGAAAAATAAGTGACTTTAAACATAACTAACACATTGAAATCACTTAGTTTTGTCATGCGGTGACATTAGTGTTTAAAACTTTCAGATAATTTGTTTTAAAAATGTTTAAAAATGGTTGTATATGTAAAAACTCGAACTTTGTCAATAATTTTAAAAGAACAAAAAGAATTTACATGCTGTCATTATAAAAATGTTTTGTTTCTTACTAAACATTGATAAGATCTTGCAGTGTCAAACTAATTGCTTTTATACGTCTGTTAATAGTCTTATTGCATTTTATTACATAATCTTAATATCTGTTCAGTCAGAAAATAATCTTTTGACACACAAGGACAGAGGTCCCTGGCCACGTGAAATCACATGAAATCTCACTAAGTATCGCAGTATGCGAGATTTAAGAAGTTGACAGATGAAATACATCGAATTCTGTCTAATTTTACAAGTGTTTTTCTGTTTTGAAAACTTTACAAGTATTTTTCTTTTGTAGAAACTAACATTTATTATAACAAAGATTACTTCATAGATTTAACAGTTCTTGCATAATTCATATTATAACATTAATAATTGTACCATGTATCAAGATTGGTTCTAAAATCCATTAATGTTGTTGAGCACTGTTGTATGTTTTAAATGTTTTATGTTGTGCCCCTGATCAGTGTAAATGCATTTTGAATATATTTGTTGTTATTCCCCCCTTAGAAGAAGGAGGGGTATATTGTTTTGCAGATGTCGGTCGGTCGGTCGGTTGGAATGTAGACCAATCCGTTTCTGGATGATAACTCGAGAACGCTTGGGCCTAGGATCATGAAAGTTAATAGGGAGGTTGGTCATCACCAGCAGATGACCCCTATTGATTTTGAGGTCTGTATGTCAAAGGTCAAGGTCACAGTGACCCTGAATAGTAAAACGGTTTCCGGATGATAACTCAAGAACACTTGGGCCTAGGATCATGAAAGTTGATAGAGAGGTTGGTAATGACCAGCAGATGACCCCTATTGATTTTGAGGTCAGTATGGTAAAGGTCAAGGTCACAGTGACCCTGAACAGTAAAATGGTTTCCGGATGATAACTCAAGAACGCTTAGGCCTAGAGTCACGAAAGTTGATAGGGAGGTTGGTCATGACCAGCAGATGACCCTTATTGATTATGAGGTCAGTATGTTAAAGGTCAAGGTCACAGTGACCAGGAACAGTAAAATGGTTTCCAGGCAATAACTCTAGAACGCTTGGGCCTAGTGTCAGGAAAATTGATAGTTAGGTTGGCCATGACCAGCAGATGACCCCTATTGATTTTGAGGTCAATAGGTCAAAGGTCAAGGTCACATTGGCCAGGAACAGTTAAAACGGTTTCTGATCTTCTTGTCCAAAACCATTGGGCCTAGGGCTTTGATATTTGGTATGTAGCAAAATCTAGTGGTCCTCTACCAAGATTGTTCAAATTATTTCCCTGGGGTCAAATATGGCCCCGCCCCGGGGGTCACATGGTTTATATAGACTTATATAGGAAAAAACTTCGAAAAACCTCTTTTCCAAAACCACAGGGCCTAGGGCTTTGATATTTTGTATATGACATCATCTAGTGGTCCTCTACTAAGATTGTTCAAATTATTCCCATAGGGTCAATTATGGCTCCGCCCTGGGGGTCACATGGTTTACATAGACTTATATAGGGAAAAACTTTGAAAATCTTCTTATCCCAACCACAAAGACTATGGCTTTGATATTTTGTAATGTAGCATCATTTAGTGGTTTTCTACCAAGTTTGTTCAAACTATCACTCTAGGGTCAAATATGGCCCCACCCCAGGGGTCATATGGTTCATATAGACTTATATAGGGAAAAACTTAGAACCTTCATGTCCATAACTTACATCATTCAAATTTGGACCACATGTTAGTTTTGAGTGGCAAGATGAACCTTGACATGAGTTGACATTGATCTTGACCTAGTGACCTACTTTCACATTTCTGCAGCTACAGCCTTCAAATTTGGACCACTTGCATAGTTTTGTGTACCGAAAAAAACTTTGACCTTGTTATTGACCTAGTGACCTTCTTTCACATTTTTGAAGGTACAAGCTTCAAATTTGGACCACATGCGTAGTTTTTTGTTCCAAAATAAAATTTGACCTTGATTTTGACCTAGTGACCTACTTTCACATTTCTCAAGCTACAGCCTTCAAATTTGAACCACATGCATAGTTTTGTGTACTGAAATGAACTTTGATCTTGAGATTGACCTAGTGACCTACTTTCACATTTCTGAAGGTACAGGCTTCAAATTTGGACCACTTGCATAGTTTTGTGTTCCGAAATAAAATTTGACCTTGATTTAGACCTAGTGACCTACTTTCACATTTCTCAAGCTACAGCCTTCAAATTTGAACCACATGCATAGTTTTGTGTACCGAAATGAACTTTGATCTTGAGATTGGCATAGTGACCTACTTTCACATTTCTGAAGCTACAGGCTTCAAATTTGGACCTCGTGCATATTTTTGTGTTCTGAATTGAAATTTGACATTGATTGACATTATTACCTGCTTTCACATTTCTCAAGCTACAACCTTCAAATTTGAAGCACATGCATAGTTCTTTCTACCGAAATAAACTTTGATCTTGAAATTGATCTAGTGACCTGCTTTCGCATTTCTCAAGCCGAAGCCTTCAAATTTGGACCACATACACATTGTTTTGTACCAAAATGAAATTTGACATTGATTTTGACCTTGAGCTAGTCTTGAAAGTTGGAACATTCAAAAATGGCTCAGTGGATGGCGCCAAGATCACTCTGTAATCTCTTGTTAGGTTAATAGGTTAAAGGTCAAGGTCAGATTAAACCAGAATGGTAGAACTTTTGTTTACAGTGAGCATATAATTTCTGTTCCTTGTGCAATTACCGAATGCATAAAGGGGGGAATTCGTGTTCGACGAGCTCTTGTTTATGTTTGTTTGAAGCAAGATACACTGATAATTTACCTATTCGAAACATGTTTGCTTATTTCTTTGTTCCAAAAAACAGTCACAAGTTGATTGTTTTCAATGTTACAAATTGTGTCAAAGAATCCTGTTAATATTTGACTATTTATAACAAGAATAGATGATTAAATAACTTAAAACCCATGTTTTGTTTTTATTACAGGACATGGATTTGGTGCAACATGCACTGACCCTAATTCCGGAGCAGGAGATTACCAATGTTCTACTGCCAATGCTATTTGTAAAGCTGATACAGGAAGTAGTAATCCTACAACATATTCCTGTCAGTGTGGTGATGGATTTGTTCAAGATGGAACATCATGTTTGACAGGTAGAGTTTACAGTGTTTCCATAGTTTTTAATCATGTCTCCCACCACACAGTAGTGTGGGAGACATATTGATTTACTCCAGTCTGTGTGTCTGTCACAAAGCTTGTCCGCACTCTAAGTCGAACATTTCTCATCCGATCTTCGCCAAACTTCAACAAAATGTGTCTGCCAATAAGTGCTCGGCCAAGTTCGATAACTAGCCAAATCGGCCTAATCACTTCGGAATTATGGCCCTTGAATTACCAAAATCACTCAGATTTCTTGTGTAGTTTTACCTCCAAATCGACCCCTATACTACTAGTAGTATAGGGGTCCTTTTGGTTTCAAGAAAGCGCATGCACATGTGGATTCAGTAAACAGTATATAAAGACTGACTTATTATTTAGATGGTTAGGCAGTTGTGGGAGACATGCGCTTTTCTCAAAAGCATCTCTAGTTGATTTTTCTTCAAAAGCAGGATGAACTGTAGGTACTATATCTCACCTACTGGAAACGTCTAATATCACTTTCGATTGAAAAAGAGCATTACTGACTTGGTAATAATGTTTCCATACTTTATTAGAGTTATAATGCATACAATAATTTTGATCACACCAAAGGTATTAAGCTGAAAAGAGAGAATTGTTAGATCACTTAATTTTGTGTCAGTAAAAATGTGTTCCTGTACGTATAAAACAAAGCTCAAACAGAGGCATTACTATAATTTGGTTTCTGTATTTGTTCACATTTTTAGCTCGACTATTCGAAGAATAAGTAGAGCTATCCTACTCACCACGGCGTCGGCGTCACACCTTGGTTAAGTTTTTTGTGCCAGTCCACATTTTGACAAAGTCTTTTGAGATAAAGCTTTGAAACTTTCAACACTTGTTTACCATCATCATGGCCAGTTATAGGCAAGAGTACATTACCACACTAGGTAACCCGATATGTTCGTCGCAGGATGCTATGTTCGGCGCAGGATCGATACATAGATTTCAAAACTTCAGTGGTGTTAGTGTTCTCCTTATTTAGGTCTATAAAAACAATAAATCAGTAAAATCCCCTTACTAGTCTTATCACGTAATAAATGAAGTTTCCAAAGCCGATATAAAATCCTGAAAAGATGCCATTTTAAGCAAAAATGGCGAAGTTAAATGTGAAACTTTACGCCAAATTCAGCAATTTTAAAGTTTATAGCCACATTTCTTTGAAAATGTTGCAGAACAAAGCCAAATTATCTTTATGGTCTATATTCATCAACCCTTTCCCTGTCATCCTTCCAAATTTCAATGTCTAAATCGGTGTTTTAGTGAAGATTTTTAAGTTTGAAATACACAATATGCGCGAAAAAAGGCGATGTTTGGCGCAGGATAAAAAATTTGCAGCGATGTTCGGGAGCAGGTTATTGTAAACTTCATCACAAATATCGCAATGACCGTTTTTGACGCTGTGAAGCTAATTTTTGATATCTTATAGATTTTGCTGTATGTATTTAACGGTTTAGTATACGATGTACAGGTTTTTATTTAGAGACGTGTTCATAAACATACATTACATACATACATACATACATACAAACATATTTAGCAGATAGAGTGCAGCGATCAATTTGGACACTGTCAAGCCATTGTGTCTATTGTTTTTATCCGATTTCTTTAGAATATTACATTATTTTTTCCATGCTTGTGTCTGTGCTCATAATTCAATACAAGAAGAGTTGTGTCAGCCAAGATCTCCGCACTGGCCCTGATCGTTTTCAGACTTCCGATGCATGTAAAGATTTATCCGGATGATTTTTTATTTTTTAAAGAAACGTTAAGTTTGAAAAAAATACGCTAATGTAGGGATAACGCATGTTTTTTCGTGTTATAACATCTGCAGAATCCCGAGGGATTGGTTGGTGCGCGAGCCCGTTAGGGCGAGGGTACCAACGATTCCCGAGGGATTCTGAAGATGTTATAACACGAAAAGAACATGCGCTAACGCTATTGTAGGGATAATACACGGTTTTTTGTGTATTAACGTCTGCAGAAGCCCACGAGATTGTTTGTGACCGAAACCGAAGGTCGAGGTCACAAACATATCCCAAGGGCTTCTGCAGACGTTAATACACAAAACAAACGTGTATTGTCGCTGTTCTTGCATAAAAAAATATTTCACGACGATTTATGTACTGTTTTCATATGTGATGACTTGAAGATTCCGGTACATTTTTATTTACCATTCCTGTTGTTCTTGGAAACGGTAAACATGTTTTAAATATCCGTATCCAGGGCCCGGAAATAAACAACACTATCAAAAGCACATCCTGAAGGGTTTTAAGCATTTTTTTATCTCTCATTATTACAAACATAAAATTACCAATAACTGTTCACATCATTTCACAATTTGGTGGACTCAATCACAATTTCAAGAATAATTACTTTACATCCGACTTATATTGAGTACGGACACGCAGTTGGAGTACGGATGAGTACAAACGTAGTGTCAAGCTTCCAAGCTGTTTATATAAATTCTTCGAGAAATTAGATAAAAACATACCGACTGATACTTACCAAAATCATAAATGTGATTCCTAAAAACAAAGAATCGCACAGGTAAACACGCGATTCTTTAACATTCACGGTTGTCTACAAAATCTGAATTGAAGCCGAGTTCTAAAAGGGGAGTAAACAAGGGAAGAAACAAGTACGAACAATGTTGGGGGCAGCGCATTTTGCGTTAGTTACTGATACAGTAAAACGTTCTATGGTTTAGTTTGCATCTTAAATGCTTCAAGAAGAGGTTTTTATGAAAGAAACAAGATGCAGATACCAGATGTCAGTCTGCGCAGAATTACATATACGTCCCTGGGAAAGCATTTCAAAAATAAAAATCGGGTATTAACAGCACGTGAATTGCCTTGTTTGCACACGATTTTTCTCCCATTAATACATGGGCGGATCCAGTGAAAAAAGTAGTTTTTATGCAAGAATCTAGCATAAAACGTGTAAAAAAACTGATAAATGAATACAATGTTACTCAACGTCATTAAATTTCCACGAAATGCGCGGGAATGTCCGAGTTGTTTTTTTACGTTGACGTCATTTCGTTTTGAATTATCCGTTTTGGGGCCGAATGGTGTTTACGCTTTGCCACGGAATGCACATATATAAAAAGGTGTTATAACAGCACGCGAGCGCGAGAATCTCCTTGTTAACACACGTTTTCTCTCCTGTTAAAACACCCCCGAAAAGTGACAATAACAGCAGTTTTATGCTAGAATGTAGGGATAACGGGCTCGGGTACCAACCATTCCCTCGGGATTCTGCAGATGTTACAACACGAAAAGAACATGCGCTAACGCTATTCTAGCATAAAACGCGTAAAACTCAGGTAAATGAATATATTGTCCCTCAACGTCATTAAATTTCCATGAAATGCGCGGTAAAGTCTACGTTGTTTTTTCACGTTGACGTCATTTCCTTTTGAATTATCTGTTTTGGGGCCATAATACGTTTACGCTTTGCAACGGAACGCGCATATATAAAAAGGTGTTATAACAGCACGTGAGCGCGAGAATCTCTCTGTTAACACACGTTTTCTCTCCTGTTAAAACACCCCCGAAAAGTGACAATAACAGCAGTTTTATGCTAGAATGTAGGGATAACGCATGTTTTTTTGTGTTATAACATCTGCAGAATCCCGAGGGATTGGTTGGTGCCCCGAGCCTGTTAGGGCGAGGGTACCAACGTATCCCGAGGAATTTTGCAGATGTTAAAACACGAAATCAACATGCGCTAACGCTATTCTAGCATAAAACGCGTAAAAAACTGATAAATGAATACATTGTCACTCAACGTCATTAAATTTCCACGAAAAGCGCGGGAATGTCCGAGTTGTTTTTTTACGTTGACGTCATTTCGTTTTGAATTATCCGTTTTGGGGCCGAATGGTGTTTACGCTTTGCCACGGAATGCACATATATAAAAAGGTGTTATAACAGCACGCGAGCGCGAGAATCTCCTTGTTAACACACATTTTCTCTCCTGTTAAAACACCCCCGAAAAGTGACAATAACAGCAGTTTTATGCTAGAATGCTTTATATCATTTATGGCGAGTCACAATGTGACTGTCTAAAAATATGGAAAAGAAACTAGATTACCGTACTGGACAACTGGGGTATCAGACAAAACTATTTGATAAAGTTAAGATAACGATTTTTTTTCGTGTTATAACACCTGCAGAATCCCGAGGGACTGGTTGGTATCCGAGCCCGTTTACGCTTTGCCACGGAATATATAAAAAGGTGTTATAACAGCTATATGTATTTAACTGTTTATAATTAGTATACGATGTATACCTTTGAAATTGTGTTCCTGTTTACCCTAATGTTTAAGTGATATGTAAAAGTATGGGTAACTTTATGTTTGTAATAATGACAGATTAAAAAAAGTTGGTTAAAAACCTTCACTACATGCTTTTGGAAGTGTTGTTGATTTCTGGTTATGGATATTTAAAACATGTGTACCATTTACAAGAACAACAGAATGGTAATTAGAAAATGTACCGGAATCGTAAAGTCATCACATATGAAAACAACTGCATTTAGTCATCGTATAATGTTTTTATGCAAGATTAGCGACAATGCACGTTTGTTTTGTGTATTAACGTCTGCAGAAGATCTTGGGATATGTTTGTGACCTCGGCCATCGGTCTCGGTCACAAACAACCTCGCGGGCTTCTGCAGATGTTAATACACAAAAAAACGTGTATTACCCCTACATTAACCAAGTAAATGAATATATTGTCCATCAACGTCATTAAATTTCAATGAAATGCGAGGTAAAGTCTACGTTGTTTTTCACGTTGACGTCATTTCCTCTTGAATTATCCGTTTTGGGGCCGTAATACGTTTACGCTTTGCCACAGAACGCGCATATATAATATTACAACACTTATCCCCTCGTTTTAGATTAACATGTATCTCACCGTCCTCAGAAACCTGTATGACACGTGATACTAGTTTTACATTCTAGCATAAAACTGCTGTTATTGTCACTTTTCAGGGGTGTTTTTTTTTACGGGAGAAAAAAACGTGTGTCTCTACATTATCAAATAGTTTTGTTTGATACCCCAGTTGTCCAGTACGGTAATCTAGTTCATTTCCATATTTTTAGACAGTCACATTGTGACTCTCGCCATAAATGATATAAGCAAAAGCTGAACATTTTTTTTTGCATTAACGCATTTTTTTAAAACTTAACGTTTCTTTTAAAAAATAAAAAATCATCCGGATAAATCTTTGCATGCATTGGAAGTCTGAAAACGATCAGGGCCAGTGCGGAGATCTTGGCTGACACAACTCTTCTTGTATTGAATTATGGATACAGAAACATGCATAAAAAAATAATGTAATGTTCTAAAGAAATCGGATAAAACAATAGACACAATGGCTTGACAGTGTTTAAATTGATCACTGCACTCTATCTGCTAAATATGTATGTATACATGTATGTATGTATGTTATAATGTATGTATATGAACACGTCTCTAAATAAAAACCTGTACATCGTATACTAAACCATTAAATACATACAGCAAAATCTATAAGATATCAAAAATTAGCTTCACAGCGTCAAAAACGGTCATTGCGATATTTGTGATGAAAGTTACAATAACCTGCTCCCAAACATCGCTGCAATTTTTTTATCCTGCGCCAAACATCGCCTTTTTTCGTGCATATGGTGTATTTCAAACTTAAAAATCTTCACTAAAACACCGATTTAGACATTGAAATTTGGAAGGATGACAGGGAAAAGGTTGCTGAATATAGTCCATAAAGATATTGGCTTTGTTTTGCAATATTTTCAAAGAAATGTGGCTATAAACTTTAAAATTGCTGAAATTGGCGTAAAGTTTCACATTTAACTTCACCGTTTTTGCTTAAAATGGCATCTTTTCAGGATTTTAAATTGGCTTTGGAAACTTCATTTATTACGTGATGAGACTAGTAAGGTGGTTTTATTGCATATATGTTTTTATAGACCTAAATAATGAAAATACTAACACCACTAAAACTTTCAAATCTATGTATCGATCCTGCGCCGAACATAGCATCCTGCGCCGAACATATCGGGTTACCTAGTGTGATTACTCCATTAGGGATTTTGGCTGAATTATGGCCCCTTTCGACTTAGAAATCTTGGTTAAGTTTTTCGTACCAGTTCATATGTAGACAAAGTCTTTCGAGATAAAGCTTTGAAACTTTCAATACTTGTTTACCATCACCATGTCCAGTTATAGGCAAGAGCACATAACTCCATCAAGGATTTTGGCTGAATTATGGCCCTTTTTGACTTAGAAATCTGGGTTAATATTTCGTACCAGTTCATATTTTGACAAAGTCTTTTGAGATAAAGCTTTGAAACTTTCAACACCTGTTTACCATCACCATGTCCAGTTATAGGCAAGAGTACATAACTCCATCAAGGATTTTGGCTGAATTATTGCCCCTTTTGACTTAGAAATCTTGGTTAAGTTTTTCGTACCAGTTCATATTTTTTGTAAAGTGTTTGACATATGGCTTTGAAACTTTTATCACTTGTTTAGTATAATAGTCTCTATCTGTAGGTAAGAGAATATAACTCTGTCATCTATTTTGGCTGAATTATGGCCCTTTTTGGACTTTGAAATTGGTTTTGTTTTCATACAAGTCCATGTTTTGTCAAAACTATTTGACATATGGCTTTTAAACTTTGAACACTTGTTTATCATTATGATTTCCATCTGTAGGCAAGAATACATAACTATTTTGACTGAATTATGGCCCTTTTTGGACTTTGAAATTGGCTCATATATTGCCATTTAGTGCAAGACTTACCGAAATCAAAGTAATACAGGAACATTGTTTGTCTAATCTATTTATTTCTTTTGTCTGAATATCCGTGGAAATATTTTGACCCCATATTCTTCAATCAATTCTTCGAATAGTCGAGCGCGCTGTCATCAGACAGTTCTTGTTAGCTCACCTGTCACAAAGTGACAAGGTGAGCTATTGTGACTGCTTGATGTCCGTCGTCCGTCAACAATTTCTAAAAAAATCTTCTTCTTGAAAACCAGAAGCCCTAGATCTTAGATATTTGGTGTGAAGCATTGCCTAGAGGACCTCTACCAAGTTTGTTCAAATCATGATCCCGGGGTCAAAATTTACCTCACCCCAGGGGTCACTTGATTTTACATAGGAAAAAGCTTAAAAAATCTTCTTCTCAAAAACCAGAAACCCTAGAGCTTAGATATTTGACATGTAGCATTGCCTAGTGGACCTCTACTAAAATTGTTCAAGTCATGACCCCGGGGTCAAAATTGACCCCGCCCCAGGGGTCACTTGATTTTACATAGGAAAATCTTCCAAAATTTTCTAAAAATAAACCAGAAGGCCTAGAGCTTAGTTATTTGACATGTAGCATTGCCTAGTGGACCTCTACAAAATTTGTTCAAATCATGACCCCCCGGGGTCAAAATTGACCCCGCCCCAGGGGTCACTTGATTTTACATAGGAAAATCTTCAAATTTTTTCTAAAAATAAACCAGAAGGCAGAAGGCCTAGAGCTTAGATATTTGACATGTAGCATTGCGTAGTGGACCTCTACAAAATTTATTCAAATTATGACCCCGGGGCTCAAGATTGACCCCGCCCAAGGTGTCACTTGATTTTACATAGGAAAATCTTCAAAAATGTTCTAAAAATGAACCAGAAGGCCTAGATCTTAGATATTTGGCATGTAGCATTGCCTAGCAGACTTCTACAAAATTTATTCAAATCATGACCCCCAGGTCAAATTGACCCCGCCCCATGGGGTTACTTGATTGTAGATAGGAAAATCTTCAAAATTTTCTAAAAATAAACCAGAAGGCCTAGATCTTAGATATTTGACATGTAGCATTGCCTAGTGGACCTCTACAAAATTTGTTCAAATCTTGACCCCCAGGGTCAAATTGACACAGCCCCAGGGGTCACTTGATTGTACATAGGGAAATCTTCATAAATTTGCTAAAAATAAACCAGAAGGCCTAGATCTTAGATATTTGATATTTAACATTGCCTAGTAGACTTCTACAAACTTTGTTCAAATCATGACCCCCGGGGTAAAATTGGCCCCGCCCCAGGTGTTACTTGATTGTACATTGGAAAATCTTCCAAAACATTTCTAAAAATCATCAGTTTGACATTTAAAACATGTAGCTCATATTACTCAGACGAGCGATCCAGGGTCATCTTGACCCTCTTGTTGGAAGTATTTAGCAATTCACCTGTGTATGAAGTGCTCACAAATGAGCTCTTGTGATTACCCTTCATATGTATGTTTGGTCTACCAATTCTGTTCTTAAATTATACTTTAGGTTGATTTCAGTCAAACTTTGAAGTTAGGTTCAGAACCAAGGTCACACCAAATCGAAAAGTTGTTCATCAGATTTTTGTTGAGCCCGCTGGTGGTGAGCTTGATAATGGCGGTTTGGTGTATGTGCGTACGTATGTGCGTCCATCCGGATTTTTTTTGCCCAGACAATAACTTTGACATGCATGGAGCAATCTTGTATATATTTGGCATGAATGTATACCTCAATGAGACGGAGTGTCATGGGCAAACCTCGGATTCCTGTCTCAAAGGTCAAGGTCACACTAGGAGGTCAATTTAGGTCATTTCAGATCTTGTCCGGGCCATAACTTTGAAATGCTTTAAGGAATCTTATTTATATTTGGCATGAATGTTTATCTTCATGAGAGGGAGTGTCGTGATCAAACACCAGGTTCCTGTCTCAAAGGTCAAGGTCACACTTAGGGATCAAATGTCATTTTAGAGCTTGTCCAGGCCATTTTTTATTTATTTATTATTTATTTTAGGACATAGTACACAATACAAACAAGACAAACAAATAAATTATGTATCACAGACTAAAGTGGCAGATATTAAGAATCACCATTAAAACAAGACATTATAAGAATTAAAACAGGTTAGACAGTTTGCATATAAAAGTTCATAGCGTACTTTTACTTATGACCAAAAGGTAGATGACTGCTTAAAGTTAAAAAAAGTTGTACTATGTTCCTATCGATAACCCATTAAGCTAATAGCTTATTTCCAATGGAGGACATAACTTCGATAAGTATGGAGTAATCTTTTTAGTCCCCTACTGGTTGAAAGCCAGTTTCAGGGACTATAGGAATGCGTTTTTCCGTCTGTCATTCTGTCCGTCTGCAATTTCGTGTCCGGTCCATAACTCTGTGATTCATGAAGGGATTTTAATATTACTTGGCACAAATGTTCCCAATGATGAGACGACGTACCATGCACAAAACCCGGACCCCTGGCTCAGAGGTCAAGGTCACAATTGGAGGTCAAAGGTCAACAGGGCTTTTTTCCTGTCCGGTTCATAACTCTGCCATCCATGAAGAGATTTTAATATTACATGGCACAAATGTACCTCATAACCCTTTACCACACAGAACAGAAGCCAAAGTAACCTCCTTTACATAACACTGATAAGTGATAATCAATAATCGATATATGGCTGATAAGCCTGACTGTCTTTTCTGAACAGAGGTTTTGGCATTATTTTGTTTTAATACTTTCTGTAAGTTTGATATTATTTTTGTCAGTATAAAGTTTAAAGTAATTTAAATTCTCTTTCCGATGATACAAACTTCATTGTAGTTATGTCCCCCCCCCCCCACCCACTGGGGGAGACATATTGTTTTTGCCCTGTCCGTCCGTACGTACGTCACACTTCATTTCGGAGCAATAACTGGAGAACCATTTGACCTAGAACCTTCAAACTTCATAGGGTTGTAGGGCTGCTGGAGTAGATGACCCATATTGTTTTTGGGGTCACTCCATCAAAGGTCAAGGTCACAGGGGCCTGAACATTGAAAACCATTTCCGATCAATAACTAGAGAACCACTTGACCCAGAACGTTGAAACTTCATAGGATGATTGGCCATGAAGGGTAGATGACCCCTATTGATTTTGGGGTCACTCCGTCAAAGGTCAAGGTCTCAGGGGCCTGAACATTGAAAACCATTTCCGATCAATAACTAGAGAACCACTTGACCCAAAATGTTGAAACTTCATAGGATGATTGTACATGCACAGCAGATGACCTCTATCGATTTTGGGGTCACTCCGTTAAAGGTCAAGGTCACAGGGGCCTGAACATTGAAAACATTTCCGATCAATAACTAGAGAACCACTTGTCCCAGAATGTTGAAACTTCATAGGATGATTGTACATTCAAAGTAGATGACCCCTATTGATTTTGGGGTCACTCCATTAAAGGTCAAGGTCAGAGGGGCCTGAACATTGAAAACCATTTCCGATCAATAACTTGAGTACCACTTGACCCAGAACATTGAAACTTCATAGGATGATTGTACATGCACAGTAGATGACCTCTATCGACTTTGGGGTCACTCCGTTAAAGATCAAGGTCACAGGGGCCTGAACATTGAAAACCATTTCCGGTCAGTAACTTGAGAACCACTTGACGCAGAATGTTGAAACTTAATAGGATGATTGATCATGCAGAGTAGATGACCCCTAATGATTTTGGGGTCACTCTGTTAAAGGTCAAGGTCACAGGGGACTGAACATGGAAAACTATTTCTGATCAATAACTTGACCCGGAATGTTGAAACTTCATAGGATGATTGAACATGCAGAGTGACCCCTATTGATTTTGGGGTCAGTCTATTAAAGGTCAAGGTCACAGGGGTCTGGTCATGTAAAATCATTTCTGGAAAATAACTTGAGAACCACTTGACCTAGAATGTTGAAACTTAATAGGATGATTGGACATGCAGAGTAGATGACCCCTATTTATTTTGAGGTCACTTGATTAAAGGTCAAGGTCACAGGTGCCTGAACAGTGACTTGAGAACCACTAGGCCAAAAGTGTTGAAATTTAGCGGGATGACTGGACATGCCAAGTAGATGATCCCTATTGCAGCCAACCATCATTGTCTCTTTGACTTTCGCTCCTGGCCCCTATTGACTTCTTGCCTATAGGACTTTGCATTAAGGGAGAAATGCGCTTTTTAGCTCACCTGAGCAATGGTCAGGTGAGTTTTTCTGATCGCTCGATGTCCGGTTGTCTGTTGTCCGTCTGTCGTCTGTCTGTCATCCGTCAACATTTAGCTTGTGTATGCGATAGAGGCTGTATTTTTCAACTGATCTTCATGAAATTTGGTCAGAATGATTACCTTGATGAAATCTAGGCAGAGTTCGAAAATGGGTCATCCGGGGTCAAAAACTAGGTCTCTAGGTCAAATCAAGGAAAAACCTTGTGTATGCGATAGAGGCTGTATTTTTCAACTGATCTTCATGAAATTTGGTCAGAATGATTACCTTGATAAAATCTAGGCTGAGTTCGAAAATAAGTCATCTGGGATCAAAAACTTGGTCACTAGGTCAAATCAAGGAAAAACCTTGTGTATGCGATAGAGGCTGTATTTTTCAATGGATCTTCATGAATTTTGGCCAGAATGATTACCTTGATGGAATCTAGGCCGAGTTCAAAAATGGGTCATCTGGGATCAAAAACTAGGTCACTAGGTCAAATCAAAGATAAACCTTGTGTATGCGAAAGAGGCTGTATTTTTCAACTGATCTTCATGAAATTTAGTCAGAATGATAACATTGATAAAATCTAGGCAGAATTTGAAAATGGGTCATCTAGAGTCAAAAACTAGGTCACTAGGTCAAATCGAAGAAAAACATTGTGTATGCAATAGAGGCTGTATTTTTCAATTGATCTTCATGAAATTTGTTCAGAGTGATTGCCTTGATGAAATCTAGGTCGAACTTGAATATGGTTTATCTGAGATCAAAAACTAGGTCACTAGGTCAAATTAAAGAAAAACCTTGTGTATGCGATAGAGGCTGTATTTTTCAATTGATCTTCATTAAATTTGGTCAGGATGATTGCCTTATTGAATCTAGGTCGACTTTGATTATGGGTCATTTGGGGTCAGAAACTAGGTCATTTGGTCAAATCAAAGAAAAACCTTCTGTATGTGATAGAGGCTGTATTTTTCAATTGATCTTCATGAATTTTGGTCAGAATGATTGCCTTGATAAAATCTAGGTCAGATTTGAACATGGGTCATCAAGGGTCAAAAATTAGGTCACTAGGTCATATCTAAGAAAATGCTTGTTTAATCCCAAGAGGCCAATTTTTTGGTCCAATCTTAATGAAAATTGGTCAGAATATTTGTTTCCATGAAATCACTAGGTCAGACATGTTTTACACAGTTATGGTGTGTTTCTTAGGTGAGCGACCTAGGGCCATCTTGGCCCTCTTGTTTACAAGAGCAATTTCTAGTTCGAAGATATAAAGTGTTAAAGTAAAGGAAATATATTTTTATGCATAAATTTCTGTTTTGGATTGGTTTCAAATTGAAATTCATATGATTTGATTTTGATGTTTGAGATTTCAATTTATAGTTTATAGACTTGTCTGTCGAGTAGGAATCGGTATGTATTTACATAAAAAAACGACTATCATACTGAATAACACTACATCAATAATGGATCGTAAAATTATTCAAAGTGCAAAAAGATCACTGGCCTCGAGACTTGTTACCGAACAATACTTATGCTAAAGATTAAAATATTTTTAGATAATATTACATAATTTTTTGCTGATCAATTGTCGGCACATCACGGGTGACTTCCGCTGCAATTAACTCTTGGGGTGTCATAAAAGATTTGGAAGTTGCGGTCCTTCTGTTTTGATTAACACTTCCCATTATGTAAGGCCATAAATTCCAAGCCATCGTATACACAAATTGTTGTTTAGGGGAAATCCACATATATCACGTGTGACCTTCATGACCTTACATAATTAAAAATACTTCCCGAGAACCGGCCAGTTGCAAGTTGTTTTCACAGTAATTTTCCATGGCGTAGCATTGTGCACATGTAGGGAAAAAAAACGGTGTCTTTGTTTGCAAAGTACTCGATAAATTTAAATAGTAACCACATGATCTTTTACGCAAATATTGATGATGAAATCCCATACTTTGCATTAGTAAACATCCGGAATTGGTTTCTTTAGGAAAAGAATGAAAATAAAGCGATTGATTATGAGACACGGGGATATTCGTTTTTGTTCAAATGGCTGATACTCGATAATATACTTTTCTATCAGGTAATCGATAGACACGGGTCAATACGTTTCTGTTTGGTAATCGATAGATACGGTGATAAATGTATCGGTGTGGTAAAGGGTTAATATGATGATGTGTCATGCAAAACTTTCAGACCCCTAGCTCAAAGGTCAAGGTCACACTTGGCAGTCAAATGTTTACATGGCATGAACAAGTAAGTTTGGAACAAGCTATAGACACCAAACTTGGCCTGTAGATAGATGATAAGGAGACGAAGCTTGGGATTGTATTTGGGTCAAGGTCAAGGTAGCTGTTGCTAAAAATAGAAAAATTTGTTTCTGCACAGTAACTTTAGTTTTCAATGATGTATTGAAATTAATCTTGGCCTATAGGTAGCTTATAGAAAAACCAAGGTTGGGATTGTATATGGGGTCATGGGGGTCAAGTTCAAGGTCAGGATAACTTATTTAATCTTCACACTTAGAAAATTCCATGGTGGCTTAGTGGTCTAGAGCGTTGGGCCAAAAGCTACTTTTTAGTCAGTGGGACTGGAGGGCTTCGGTTCAAATCCTACCGAGACCAACAAATTTTTTTTTCTTTTTTTTTTTTTTTTGGTCAGGGTCAAAGTCACAGTTACTAAAAATAGTTTTTTTCTAAATACAGATTTTTTCTCTAAAAATAGATTTTTTTCTCTGTGTGATCATCAAAAAGGTGGTTTCCGCTTTTTAGCTCACCTGTCACATAGTGACAAGGTGAGCTTTTGTGATCACGCAGCGTCCGTCGTCCGTCCGTCTGTCCGTCCGTGCGTAAACTTTTCCTTGTGACATCTCTAGAGGTCACATTTTTTGTGGGATCTTTATGAAAGTTGGTCAGAATGTTCATCTTGATGATATCTAGGTCAAGTTCGAAACTGGGTCACGTGCCATCAAAAACTAGGTCAGTAGGTCTAAAAATAGAAAAAACCTTGTGACCTCTAGAGGCCATATATTTCACAAGATCTTCATGAAAATTGGTCAGAATGTTCAACTTGATAATATCTAGGTCAAGTTCGAAACTGGGTCACGTGGGGTCAAAAACTAGGTCAGTAGGTCTAAAAATAGAAAAACCTTGTTACCTCTCTAGAGGCCATATTTTTCATGAGATCTTCATGAGTATTAGTCAGAATGTTCACCTGGATGATATCTAGGTCAAGTTCGAAACTGGGTCACGTGGGGTCAAAAACTAGGTCATTAGGTCTAAAAATAGAAAAACCTTGTGACCTCTATAGAGGCCATATTTCTCAATGGATCTTCATGAAAATTGGTCAGAATGTTCATCTTGATGATATCTAGGTCAAGTTCGAAACTGGGTCACGTGGGTTTAAAAACTAGGTCAGAAGATCTAAAAATAGAAAAACCTTGTGACCTCTCTAGAGGCCATATTTTTCATGAGATCTTCATGAAAATTGGTCAGAATGTTCAACTTGATGATATCTAGGTCAAGTTCGAAACTGGGTCATGTGGGGTCAAAAACTAGGTCAGTAGGTCTAAAAATAGAAAAACCTTGTGACCTCTCTAGAGGCTATATTTCTCAATGGATCTTCATGAAAATTGGTCAGAATGTTCACCTTGATGATATCTAGGTCAGGTTCGAAACTGGGTCACGTGGGGTCAAAAACTAGGTCATTAGGTCTAAAAATAGAAAAACCTTGTGACCACTCTAGAGGCCATATTTTTCAATGGATCTTCATGAGAATTGGTCAGAATGTTTACCTTAATGATATCTAGGTCAAGTTCGAAACTGGGTCACGTGGGGTTAAAAACTAGGTCAGTAGATCTAAAAATAGAAAAACCTTGTGACCTCTCTAGAGGCCATATTTTTCACGAGATCTTCATGAATGCTGGTCAGAATGTTCACCTTAATGATATCTAGGTCAAGTTCGAAACTGGGTCACGTGGGGTCAAAAACTAGGTCAGTAGGTCTAAAAATAGAAAAACCTTGTGACCTCTCTAGAGGCCATATTTCTCAATGGATCTTCATGAAAATTGGTGAGAATGTTCAGCTTGATGATATCTAGGTCAGGTTCATAACTGGGTCATGTGCGGTCAAAAACTAGGTCAGTAGGTTGAAAAATAGAAAAACCTTGTGACCTCTCTAGAGGCCATATTTTTCACGAGATCTTCATGAAAATTGGTGAGAATGTTCACCTTGATGATATCTAGGTCAAGTTTAAAAGTGGGTCACGTGCCTTCAAAAACTAGGTCATTAGGTCAAATAATAGAAAAACCTTATGACCTCTCTAGAGGCCATATTTTTCAATGGATCTTCATGAAAATTGGTCAGATTTTTTTATCTTGATGATATCTAGGTCACATGCGCTCAAAAACTAAGTCACTGTGTCAAATAATAGAAATAACGACGTCATTCTCAGTTCAACACTCATGTGGGGATAGGTGAGCGATTCAGGACCATCATGGTCCTCTTGTTAATTTTAGTTGGACTTACTTACTCCCACCAAGCTTATCAGAAAAATTAGCTGTGAATGATATTTGGGGTCACTGTTACTAAAAATAGAATAATGGTTTCCACTCAGTATCTTTAGTTTGGGTACACTTATTGTCAGTATACTTGGTGTGTAGATAGCTTTTATCAAACACAAAAGGTTGGGAATATATTTGATATCACTCGGATCAGGGTCAAGGTCAGTGTTGCTAAAAATAGAAAAAATTGGTCATATTTGAAATAAAAAACAGATTTTTGTGCTTTAGAATGGAAGGGTGTCGGTTCAAATCTCACTGTGATCCAAACATACTTTTTTCTTTTTAGCTCACCTGAGCAATGCTCAGGTCAGGTCAGTTATTGTGATCACTCGATGTCCGGTGTCCGGCGTCTGTCATCCGTCAACATTTAGCTTGTGTATGCAATAGAGGCTGTATTTTTCAATTGATCTTCATGAATTTTGGTCAGAATGATAACCTTGATGAGATCTAGGCCAAGTTCAAAAATGGATCATCTCGGGTCAAAAACTAGGACACTAGGTTAAATCAAAGAAAAACCTTGTGTATGCTATAGAGGCTGTATTTTTCAACTGATCTTCATGAATTTTGGTCAGAATGATAACGTTGATGAGCTGTAGGCCAAGTTTGAAAATGGGTCATCTGGGATCATAAACTAAGTCACTAGGTCAAATCAAAGAAAAACCTTGTGTATGGTATAGAGGCTGTATTTTTCAACTGGTCTTCATGAAATTTTGTCAGAATGATAGCCTTGATGAAATCTAGGTAAAATTCTAAAATGGGTCATCTGGGGTCAAAAACTAGGTCACTAGGTCAAATCTAAGAAAAACCTTGTGTATGCAATAGAGGCTGTAGTTTTCAATTGATCTTCATGAATTTTGGTCAGAATGATTGCCTTGATGAAATCTAGGTCAAGTTTGAAAATGGTCATTTGGGGTCAAAAACTAGGTCACTAGGTCAAATCAAAGAAAAACCTTGTGTATGCAATAGGGGCTGCATTTTGCACCAGATCTTCATGAAATTTGATCAGAATGTTTGTCTGTATGAAATTGACCCCGCCCCAGGGGTCACTTGGTTTTACATAGGAAAATCTTGAAAAAAATTCTAAAAATAAACCAGAAGGCCTATATCTTAGATATTTGAACTGTAGCATTGCCTAGTAGACTCCTATAAATTTTTTTCAAATCATGACCCCGGGATCAAAATTGACCCCGCCCCAGGGGTCACTTGATTTTACATAGGAAAATCTTCAAAAATGTTCTAAAAATAAACCAGAAGGCCTAGAGCTTAGATATTTCACATGTAGCATTGCCTAGTGGACCTCTACAAAATTTGTTCAATTCATGACCCCTGGGGTCAAAATTGATCCCGCCCCAGGGGTCACTTGATTTTACATAGGAAAATCTTCAAAATTTTCTAAAAATGAACCAGAAGGCCTAGGTCTTAGATATTTGACAAGTAGCATTGCCTAGTAGACTCCTACAAAATTTGTTCAAATCATGACCCCCGGGGTCAAATTGACCCCGCCCCGTTTGGTTTCTTGATTGTACATAGAAAAATCTTCAAAATTTTCTAAAAATAAACCAGAAGGCCTAAAGCTTAGATATTTCACATGTAGCATTGCCTAGTGGACCTCTATAAAATTTGTTCAAATCTTGACCCCCCCCCCCCCCAGGGTCAAATTGACCCAGCCCCAGAGGTTAGTTGATTGTGCATAGGGAAATTTTCATATATTGGCTAAAAATAAACCAGAAGGCCTAGATCTTAGATATTTGATATGTAACATTGCCTAGTAGACTTGTTCAGATCATGACCCCCGGGGTAAAATTGGCCCTGCCCCAGGGGTTACTTGATTGTACATCTGAAAATCTTCCAAAATTTTCTAAAAATCATCAGTTTGATATTTGAAACATGTAGCTCATATTACTCAGGTGAGTGATCCAGGGTCATAATGACCCTCTTGTTGTAATTTATGTTTGAACTTAAAAAACAATTTGCACATAGTCGTGCATATAATGAACCAATTAACTTATTGAAGTTAATATTCTTTAAGATTTATTTACAGAGGATGCTTTTATCGGTTTCCATGAGTTCCTAGGCTATAGTTTCATGAAACATAGTTATGTCTCTCCCCCACCCTCTGGGGGAGACATGTTGTTTTTGCCCTGTCCGTTTGTTCGCCCTTCCGTCCTTCACACTTCATTTCCGATCAGTAACTGGAGAACCATTTGACCTAGAACCTTGAAACTTCATAGGGTGGCAGGGCTTATGGAGTAGACGACCCCTATTGTTTTTGGGATCACTCTGTTAAAGGTCAAGGTCACAGGGGCCTGAACATGGAAAACCATTTCAGATCAATAACTTGAGAACCACTTGACTCAGAATGTTGAAACTTCATAGGATGATTGGTCATGCAGAGTAGATGACCCCTATTGATTTTGGGCTTACTATGTTAAAGGTCAAGGTCACAGGGGCATGAACATGGAAAACCATTTCCGATCAATAACTTGAGAACCACTTGACCCAGATTGTTGAAACTTAACAGTAGAGTAGATGACCCCTATTGAATTTGGGGTCACATGATCAAAGGTCAAGGTCACAGGGGCCTGAACATGGAAAACCATTTAAGGTCAGTAACTTGAGAACCACTTGACCCAGAATGTTGAAACTTGATAGAATCATTGGTCATGCCGAGTAGATGATCCCTATTGATTTTGGGGTCACTCTGTTAAAGTTCAAGGTCACAGGGGCCTAAACATGGAAAACCATTTCCGATCAATAACTTGAGAACCAATTGACCCAGAATGTTGAAACTTAAGAGGATGATTGGACATGCAGAGTAGATGACCCCTATTGATTTTGGGGTCACTTGATCAAAGGTCACAGGGGCCTGAACATGGAAAACCATTTCCAGTCAGTAACTTGAGAACCACTTGACCCAGAATGTTGAAACTTTATAGGATGATTGGTCTTGCAGAGGAGATGACCCTACTGATTTTGGGTTCCCTCTATTAAAGGTCAAGGTCAATGGGGCCTGACTATGGAAAACCATTTCCTGTCAGTAACTTGAGAACAACTTGACCCAGAGTGTTGAAACTTCATAGGACGATTTGACATGCAGAGTAGATGACCCCTATTGATTTTGGGGTCACTCTATATAAGGTCACGGTCGCAGCGGACGGGAAATGGAAATCCATTTCCAGTTAATAACTTGAGAACCATTTGACCTAGAACCTTCAAACTTCATAGGGTGGTAGGAATTACAGAGTAGATGACCCCTATTGTTTTTGGGGTCACTATCAAAGGTCAAGGTCACAGGGGGTTGAACATAGAAAACTCTTTCCAATCAATAACTTAAAAACCACTAGACCCAGAATGTTGAAACTTAACAGGATGATTTGGACATGCAGACTAGATGACCCCTAATGATTTTGGGGTCACTTGATCAAAGGTCAAGGTCACAGGGGCCTGAACATGAAAAACTGTTTCCAATTCATAACTTGAGAACCACTAGGCCCAGAATGTTGAAACTTAGTTGGGTGATTGGACATGCCAAGTAGATGATCCCTATTGCAGCCAACCATCATTGTCTCTTTGACTTTCGCTCCTGTCCCCATTTGACTTCTTGCCTATACGACTATGCATTGGGGGAGACATGCGCTTTTTTACAAAAGCATCTTCTAGTTATGCTCTAATTCGTTTCACTCAATCGAGCATAAATTATTTATAACCTTCAAGCATACACCTTTAAATAAACAACAAAAACAGTATATATTTAAGTCTGAGGTCGCCAAAGAGCCCTTATTTTTGGCAAAAATTGCCCTAATTTTTTTGCAGAAATAGCCCTAATTTTTTGCCAAGTAGTGCTTGAAAGTCTGCCTGAAACTGCAATTAAATTTCAGCTGTATTTTGTCTATGAAAAGTGCTTTCCACATTTATCTGGTATATAACATTTATTACGGATCTAAAATTATAACATTAATAATTATGTAATAAATATAAATCTTTTTTTATACTTATTGTCATGCCTGAAAGATCAAAATTAAGAATTAATGATTACTTCTTTAGTACACAGTCATAAGCTTTTTTCATCTTATCAGTTTTATTTTTTCAACATAAGATTACCATAGGAAGAAAATATATTGTACTATTGTGATTTAGAATATCAACACCTACTTCCTGTTCAGGGTGGATTTTAAGACAGCAGACATAGATAGGCAAGGTATTCAGAGAAATATACTATTTATGAGATATTGCTTTGTATTTATTGTTTCATTTTCAGTGAGATACCTGAACCAGGGCTGCACTATTAATTCCCAATGTGCCCAAGTAAATAGTGAATGTAGAACTTCAGAATGTCAATGTGTGAGTGGGTACTATCAAGATGGAACTGGTTCCACAGGCACTTGCAGCAGTAAGTTGGAGTTTTCATAAATTTTTACATTGGATTGTTCTACATATATCAAAAGTGTGAAAAGTTGTTGTATTTTCTTTCTTATGCCAAGGTCATTTAGTCAAAACTCGTCTATTATGTATATCAAACCAAATGGAATTTTTATCATTATAATATTATCATTATCAGCTTTTGATATAATTACATACCTGTATTTATATTAATTTACTCACTCTTTGTCGTGAGTAAATCAGTTATTCACTAATTTCATGTTCCTAACTACAAAAACAACAAACAAAATATAGGATACAGGTCTTAGTATTTGACAGCATCCCAAATGCACAAAAAATACGAATATATTTGTCTTGCAAAAGTCAGATGGTACGGTGTTGTGCGATGTGGTGACGATCAACCAGTAGAAGTGGGGTAAATGTGATTATCTTTATCTTTGTACACCACTCAGCCTGAAAACATGCTATCAACATTTAAGGCAAACATATAATCAGATGTACATGAAAATCTAAACTGTAAAAATGTGTTTTCTATTAGGTCCCGAATGAACCAAATGTAATAACTTGAACTCATCTAATCTGGAATAGTTAAACAGCATATAAGATGGCCATTCTGGTCTCTCTCAACTTCGTTGAACAACCACAAAATAAGAAAAAATGTGCAGTGTGTAAAACATAACATTCTTTCAAGATAAAATCAAAATAAAATGAAAACTAGCTCAAAAGAGGATAACGGCAATTTGCATTTGATAACGAAAGAATAACATTGCATGGGGAAAAACAGCATAAAATATATTGATATAGAATTAAATGTGTACTTGTGAATGTCACTTTTCTAAATGTAGATTGTAACCAAGTCTGGCATGAAGAATTCAAAATAATGTTCTCATAATTATAATGTTAAATGTATATCTGCCTTTAAAGTTCTAGTAATAGCACATTTTCAGATTACAGGTATGATGCTACCTCACTCAGTGCGGTCATCCCTATTATTAGTAACAAACATTCATGGCAGAGAGATTTTTGGACAGTAGAATTCTGTAGCACATAGAGTTAATTACTGTAAGGATTGCATTTGCACATTCTTATCTCACAGTTAATGATGTACCTGGCCAGTGTTGCAAAATTTGTTTATATTTAAAGCACTAAAATGCATATCAACTGAGATGGTTGAATATTTGGTGCATTTTTCTTTAATAAACATGAATGATATATACATGTTATAATTGATAACGCATGTATATACATGATTATGAGACTTTTTGCCAATATTCTTAGTCATACATGCCATAATTTTTCAGAACGTTTCCGGGATTCTGAGTTAAAATTTCCGGGATTTTTACCTTTTGTCCGGGACATACAATGTGACATTGGTATTCATTTGTTTCATGCAAAAATATCATAATATTACATGAAGTTTCCCGGGAATGGCGAGATAAACAATGTTCACTCGCTTGTATTTATGTGCTGCAAATGTCGTCTAGCTTTCTAAGGGAGGTAAATACATGTACAGGTAATACACATCTATAGTTCGGCACGTGAATTTATTGCATTCCCGAGGTGAACAGAATTAGGAGGCTTACTATATACGAAGAATCAACCTGGTCATCGCGATTTGGATTCTAGCTAATTTGGTATCATTCTAAAGCTTAAACATTTATCTAATAATTAAATTGAATCCTTAAAGGATTAAAATAAATCTTGTAGATAAAATCGACAATATAAAATATTTGGAGTCGGGTAAATTTTCATGGGTCGGTCGGCAAAGGCATTCAACATTTTAATTTAGAATATGAGTGACAATCGATCTAGATCTTAAATGATTACAACCTTTTAAAATAATTATCGTTTAATTGACCGTTTTCAATAATCTCTTCCATAAAGGCTACATGTAGCTTTTAACCGCCAACGTGCTAAAAACAAAGAGATTTACGACTTTGTTCTTAATTTAAGTATCATAAAACAGTTATTGATTGCATAATCCTGTCAGTTTCTCATCTGGATCATCATAATAACTGACTGTAACTTAATCAGTGTCATCAAAAGATCGTCGCGTGATCAAAGCGGGCTTAATCAACACGTGTCCCGCTCGAGGGCATGAAACTGATTAGGAATAAACAATGTGACACCGCGGACTGTTTATTGTGTAAAATTCAACAGTTTATAGACAAAAAAACAAGTTTTTTTGTGGGGGGGTGGGGGGGGGGGGGGGGGGGGGTGATTATTTCTATTTGTTCCTGTATTTTTATTTTTCCGGGACATTTCAACCCTGTCTGGGACATCGGGACAAGTATGTTATTTCCGGGACAATCCCGGACAATCCGGGACGTATCACATGTATGTCTTATAAAATGTCCCAACAATTCGCGAAAAAGGCAGTTAAAATAAGAACATCTGCATTAATTATATATACATAACTTCAAAAAATAATGGCTTGTAATTTTATAGCCTATTTTAAGCTACTTAATTAATGATGTACTGAGTGTTTTAAACTATTATTTTCCAAGATGTTATTACATGATATTTTGTTAATGATAATAAATTGTATTTTGTAACAATTACTGTTGTTGTTTTTTTTTATTTCAGACGGAACATGTAAATGACAAAAGATAAAGAAGGATTTTGACGAATTAAATTTGAATTTAGTAACTGTAACACATAAAATTATTATATTTTATATAGTCTTGAATGATAGCAAAATATGAAAAAAAAATATTGTTTCATTTTTGTTACGTATGTAAATTTGTAACACTTTTTCTGACAGATTCTACTTGTTTTCTTTTTCGTTCTTTTTCTTTATTGTTTGACACGGCATTATTATCATTTTAGTCCTATTTAGGTTTGTATCCTGAGTCTATTAACTGACGCAATGTAAACTGTCATACAACTTCCCCACAAAATTTCGGCAAAGAACAAATCATTTCAGATTTACTCTCTCCAGTCAAATTGTCACTGAGATCGAACACACAATATCTTGACTGGTCCCACTGAGTTGGCTCAAATAAATTTTCTTACAAATTCAGATGGTTGTTCATGATCTCCCCACTCTGGTTCTGGATAAAAGGAAAATTGTTTTATACTGACAAATCACATTATGTAACTTTCATCCATGTGTTTTCTTTTTGATTGCTATAGATATAAATATAACTCTTCAAAAACAGATGTTTTATTTTCCTATCGGTCATTTTTTGTTTACTTTCACCAGTGATGATACATAAAAATATGTGTTTTTATTTTATTAAAGTTTTCCCTAATTATCATAGCTCCCAATATAGTCAATCTAAATTTCAACATGAATAAGATCATCTAAGGCCTAAAAAAAATTCTTTGTTTCCGGTAACATGCTAAAAAAAGTCGGAAAATTTTTTTTTTTTGGAAATTTTTTTTTATTAAGGGAGACCTTTTGGAAATTATTTTTTTGTCAAAAAATGATTACAGATAAGGGGGTTATGCCTTTAGAGCATCAGTAAGTTGATTTCTAACATCACTAGCCATGTTTAAAGCATAAAAAGTGCAGTTTTGCATCTTTCTGTTAAAAAATTGAAAACAATATTCTCCAAGGCCATAAAAACATTTAGGGTCGGGCCAAAAATTTAGGTTAGGTCGGGATACCGGAAACAAACAATTTTTTTTTACGCCTAATAAGTAATATGGCGTGAAAACAGTTTACTAAATGTTAATAATAACATCAGATAAAGTAAATGTTTTCTGTAATTCATTCTACAGAATTCTAGTACACATCTGAAAACCGTTCACAGTTCTTAAACAGAAAAAAATAATGTGTATAACATCATACAACCATCACACAATTCATTGAGTCTATATAAACAACACACATCTCTCTCAATGTTTGTTGAATCCTCTAACCATAAACCTGGGTTTTATCAGGTCATTCTAAAAATAAACTCAGGGGCTGATTAGAAAATGTGCTATACATGAATACTCAACAGTAATTATCAAGGAACTGTTCATGTCTAAAGACCCTGGAATTATAAGGTACATAACTGTGAACCTTATTTTCTATCAGAACACAAAGGAGACCTAGTGTCTGGCCTGAGGAATCTCTCTAGAACTGAATGATTAATCTTGTTTAAATCACAATCAAAAAGTCAAATCTGCCTTTAATATTTGAATACTGCTACAAGCCATCAGCAATAATTATAAAGAAACTTTAAATGTCTGTAAGGGTGGGTTGGAGGGAATAAACAAATAATCAAAATACTTGTTATGCTGTCAAATATTCAACCTCGAGTGAAGAATATAAGTTAACAATCACTTACATAGTGCACTGAAAACATGAGAAAATCGTGAATTGCAAGCAGAAAATGCGGTAAAATAACTACCGGGAACTGGAGACAAAAATAGCAGACGATGAAAAACGTGAATAATTTAATGTAAATTAGTGGTGAGAAATGTTCCTGAGATCAGAACATCACAACATCTAAAATGTAACTGTGTCATATAAAAGATGGGTTTGTACCAATTCTCATGATAGTATTATAAGCCAGAGGGGATATTCTTTTCACTGAAATTTGTGATTTTATGCTTTTCCCACCTACTTCGAAGAAGTATAGGGTACATTGCCAGTCCTGTCTGTCGGTCCTTCCATCTGTCTGTCAGTAGAGTGAACGGTTTCTGCCCAATAACTTGAGAACCACTTGACCAAGAACATTCAAACTTGTAGAGACTTACACTAAGCCCTTTTAACAAAAGGGAAACAATCAGTTTATGGAGTGAAATTGATTAGTGAGGTCTGTTTGTCAACCCTAATTCTGTCTATGTTATATATTAACAAATGCAACTGAATGTAACCTATCTATATTACCTGTTGTACAGGATAACATAGTCGTGCATCTGACAGTCCTGAAATTGTTTTCTTTGATTTTTAGCTCACCAGAGCCAAAGGCTCGGAGTGAGCTATTCAGATCAGTCACCGTCCGTCGTCCGTAAACTTTTACTTTAAATGACATCTCCTCATAAACCGCTAGGCCAATTTCATCCAAACTTCACAAGAATGTTCCTTGGGTGAAGCTCTACAAAAATTGTTCAAAGAATTGAATTCCATGCAGAATTAATTATAAGTTTTTCATGAAATTCAATTAATAATATGTTCTTTTTATACTGATTTAATTTTTTGAGACTTAAGCTATTGTCCAATATCTTCATCCACATTTGAGTCATTTAACACTCCAGTGACAACTCCAGATTTCTTGCACACTGGACTGGCTTTTCCGGTGATTTTACCCATGCCGGCAAAACCCATCTGGCACCCCGCATGCCAGATGACTCTCATGCTGTTATGACAACTAGTGATTCATGCATTGAATATGTTACATACGAAAAAAATCAGGTACCTTGATAGTTTCTCTCCGTTCCTTATAGTATATTTCTTGATTCAAAATATGTTATTTTACAGTAAGGACATACCGCTACACTACAAACGATAAAACCAAAGGGGAACTTTGTTATTGTGCGTCACTGAAATGTCATGACATCACTTCTGCTTACGGATGTTAATTTCCCGCGCTTTGTGTACATACTCTACAACAAGAAGGAGTGCATTTTTATTTGCTTTATTTGTTTTATTTTTTGTAAGGTACGGTATGCAAAAAAAATCTGTCAGAATAAAATGCTTATATGTATACTATATGCAAGAAAAAATATCAGCTAGCCTCGTTACCACCCAATACGCTGGTGCCCTAGGGACGGATATTTCTATCCGAATAGTAAACACATGACAGATATTATTATTCTCAGATGTACCCAATTTCACTATCCAGCTTCGAAATAGTCGAGCGCGCTGTCTCCTGTGACAGCTCTTGTCTGTTTTAATGTAATAATTTGTTGTCAGGATGTTTGTCTCCATATAATACAGAATAAGATCAAAATTGGATTACCGAAGTTCAAAAACAATGTCATGTGGTCAAATCGTAGAGAAACCTTATTAACATTCTTGAGGTGCTAACACTCTAAAAGCAGGTGGCATTTTCAACTTGATTATCATATGTAATTGTCGGATTTCTCCATGAAATATAGGATAAATTCAAACTTGGATTACCTGACATCAAAAACTAGATCACTAGGTCAGATCAAAATGTTTGTGAAAACCTTATAGGCCACATTTTCCATTTGAGTTTCATAGATATTGTCAAGATGTTTTTGTCCATGAAATATGTCAGCTTCAAAATTGGGTTACCTGAGGCCTTAAACTAGGTCACTAGGTCAAATCATAGAAAAACTTTGTGAACACACTATAGGCCACATTTTTCATTTGAGTTTCATAGATATTGTCAAAATGTTTGTGTCCATGAAATATATGTCAGCTTCAAAATTTGGTTACCTGAGGCCTTAAACTAGGTCACTAGGTCAAATCATAGAAAAACTTTGTTAACACTCTGGTAGGCCACACATTCTACTTGATCTTCATGAAACTTTGTTAGAATGTTTGTCTCTATGAAATTTAGGTTAAATTCAATACCATGATATCTAAGGCCTTACACCAGGTCATTAGCTCTAATCTTAGAAAAAAAACCTTGTTTACACTGTACCGGCTCAATTTTCTGCTTGATCATCATGTTTATCTCTATCATGTTGAAAAGTGGGGTGCCAGAGGTCAAAACTAAGTCACCGGGTTAGATCGTACTTGAGGCCACAATTTGTACTTGATCTTCATAGGACTTTGTCAGAAGTTTTTCTCTATGAAATCTAGATCAGCTTTGAAATTGGATTATCTAGGTCAGTGACCCAATACCAAGCTTGCTCAAATTATTCCAGTTTGTTGATTACAAGGCCACCAGGGGTAGGCACTTGTTTTATATATATGCAGTATTTCTTATATAGATATAGTGAAAAATTGAAAGAATCTCCTGGTCAGAAAACACTGGCCGAATGTTGAAATAATTTCACAGATATATTTCCATGCATGTCCTTCTACCAAAATTGTTCAAGTAATCTGTGAAGCTCCGGTAAGCAATCTAGGGTCATCATAGCCGGCTTATTTTCAGAATTTTAATTGACAGCTAGTTACTAATGAAAATAAATATTGATACTAACTTATGGAAATTGTATATCCTTCTTCAACTGATACTTCCTTATATTTCAGAGAGCAAGTTAGGTGAAGGTTGCTCTAGTAATGCTCACTGTGACACTGTAACAAATGCTGTATGTAATGGGAATGTTTGTGTGTGTAACAGTGGTTATTATGATACACAGACTGGTATTGGAGGATCCTGTCAAAGTAAGTTTTAAAGACATCTTTGTGAATGTATGGCTCTGACTGTGCTTTGGCTTCTATGAAATCTACACTTGCCTTTCAATGTTTAGCTCACCTATGCAAGCTAGGATTCAACTAGTTACTAATGAAAATAAATATTGATACTATCTAATGGAAATTGTAAATCATTCTTCAACTGATACTTCCTTAATTTTCAGAGAGCAAGTTAGGTGAAGGTTGCTCTAGTAATGCTCACTGTGACACTGTAACAAATGCTGTATGTAATGGGAATGTTTGTGTGTGTAACAGTGGTTACTATGATACGCAGGCTGGTACTGGAGGATCCTGTCAAAGTAAGTTTTAAGGCCATCTTTGTGAATGTATGGCTCTGACTGTGCTTTGGCTTCTGTGAAATATACCATGATTGCCTTTCAATTTTAGCTCACCTGGGCACAGATTAATCACCCTGTGTCCGCCATCTGTTGTTATGCATTGTCCGTTGTCAATAGTTTGACTGTTAACATCCAGAGGTCACACTGTTGACCCAATCTTATTGAAACTAGGTTTAGAATGTTACCCTCAATAAAGTCAGGGCCAAGTGCACTAATTGGTCACCTTAGGGGCCTTTGTGGCCGAGTGGTTAAGGTCGCTGACTTCAAATCACTTGCCCCTAATCAATGTAGGTTTGAGCCTCATTCGGGGCATTGAATTCTTCATGAGAGGAAGCCATCCAACTGGATTACGGAAGGTTGGTGGTTCAACCCAGGCTCCCGCTCATGAAGAAATAATGCATGGAGGGGCACTTAGGGTCTTCCTCCACCATCAAAACTGGAAAGTTGCCATATGACCTATAAGTGTGTCTGTGCGATGTTAAACCAAACAAAATAAATAATAACTTGTCACCTTGGACAAAAAGCTAGGTCACAAAGTCAATTAATAGGAAAACCTTGTGAATACTTGTTTCTGCCTCATCTTCATAAAACTTTGTTTGAATGCTTGTTATGTCTCCCACCACACAGTGGTGTGGGAGACATATTGATTTACTCCAGTCTGTGTGTGTGTCAGTCACAAAGCTTGTCCGCACTCTAAGTCGAACATTTCTCATCCGATTTTCACCAAACTTGAACAAAATGTGTTTGACCATAAGAGTCTTTTTACTCTTGTCCGCACTCTAATTCGAATATTTCTCATCCAATCTTCACCAAACTTAAACAAAATGTGTTTGACTATGAGACCTCGGCCAAGTTCGATAACTATCCAAATCGGTCCAGGCATTTTGGAGTTACGGCCCTTGAATTATCGAAAAATTGGCCTTTTTACTCATGTCCGCACTCTTAATCAAACATTTCTCATCTGATCTTCACCAGACTTGAACAAAATGTGTTTGACCATGAGACCTCGGGCAAGTTCGATAACTAGCCAAATCGGTCCAGGCATTTTGGAGTTACGGCCCTTGAATTATCGAAAAATCGGCCTTTTTACTCTTGTCCGCACTCTTAAGTCGAACATTTCTCATCGGATCTTCACCAAACTTGAACAAAATGTGTTTGACCATGAGACCTCGGCCAAGTTCGATAACTAGCCAAATCGGTCAAGGCATTTTAGAGTTACGGCCCTTGAATTACCGAACAAATCCGTCTGTTTACTCTTGTCCACTCTCTAAGTCGAACATTTCTCATCCGATCTTCACCAAACTTGAACAAAATGTGTTTGGCCATAAGACCTTACCCAAGTTCGATAACTAGCCAAATCCGCCCAGGCACTTTTGATTTATGGCCCTTGAATTACTGATTGGATCCACTCATCCAGACCATCTAACTGGATCCACTCGTCTAAAACATCTAGAGAAACTAGACATTTTTCATAGGGGCAGTTGTGGGAGACATGCGCTTTTCTCAAAAGCATCTCTAGTTTCTCTGAAATGATCAAATCTAGGAAAGTTTCAAACTGAGTTCTGAAACTAGGTCACTGGGTCAGATCATATAAAAAACATTATTTACACTATATGTCACATGTTCTACTTGAATGTCATAATTTGTTCTTCATAAATTATAGAGTTCAAAAATTAATTACTGGAGTTCAAAAACAAGGTCACTAGGTCAAATCATAGAGAAATCTTGTTAACACACTAGAGGGGGCATTTTGAACTTGAATAAGGTATGTAATTGTCAGAAAGTTTGTCACCTTGACATATAGGATAAGTTCAAAAACTAGTTCACTAGGTTGGATCATAAAAAAACTTTGTTAATACTATTCTTCTTGATCTTCATAAAACTTTGTCAGAATGTTTGTCTCTATGAGATTTAGGTTAAATTCAAAACTGGGATATCTAAGGCCTTGAACGAGGTATATAGGTCAAATCATAGTAAATCCTTTTTTACGCTGGTCATCATAAATCTTTGTCATAATTTTTATCTCTACGAAGTCTCAATCAAAATGAAAAGTGGGGTGCCAGAGGTCAAAACTAAGTCACTGGGTTAAAGCATAGAAAAATCTTGTTAACAGGTTACAGGCCACAATTTGTACTTGATCTTCGTAAGGCTTTGTCAGAAGGTTGGTCTCTATTAAATCTAGATCAGCTTTGAAATTGGATTATCTAGGTCAAAAACTAGGCCAAGAGGTCAGGTCATAAGAGATTTTATTATGTCTCCCCACCCCCCACCCCCTCTGGGGGAGACATATTGTTTTTGCCCTGTCCGTCCATCCATCCGTACGTCACACTTCATTTCCGATCAATAACTGGAGAACCATTTGATCTAGAACCTTCAAACTTCATAGGGTTGTAGGGCTGCTGGAATAGACGACCCCTATTGTTTTTGGGGTCACTCCATCAAAGGTCAGTGTCACAGGGGCCTGAACATTGAAAACCATTTCCGATCAATAACTAGAGAACCACTTGACCCAGAATGTTGAAACTTCATAGGATGATTGATCATGTAGAGTAGATGACCCCTATTGTTTGTGGGGTCACTCCATTAGAGGTCAAGGTCTCAGGGGCCTGAACATTGAAAACCATTTCCGATCAATAACTTGAGTACCACTTGACCCAGAATGTTGAAACTTAATAGGATGATTGGTCATGCAGAGTAGATGACCCCTTTCGATTTTGTGGTCACTCTGGTAAAGATCAAGGTCACAGGGGCCTGAACATGGAAAACCATTTCCAATCAGTAACTTGAGAACCTCTTGACCAAGAATGGTAAAATTTCATAGGATAATTGGACATGCAGAGTAAATGACTCAAATTAATTTTGGGGTCACTCTATTAAAGGTCAAGGTCACAGGGACCTGAACATGGAAAACTTTTTCCGGTCAGTTTCTGATCAATAACTGAAGAACCATTTGATCTAGAACCTTCAAACTTCATAGGGTTGTAGGGCTGCTGGAGTAGACGACCCTTATTGTTTTTGGGGTCACTCCATCAAAGGTCAAGGTCACAGGGGCCTGAACATTGAAAACCATTTCCGATCAATAACTAGAGAACCACTTGACCCAGAATGTTGAATTTTAACAGGGTGATTGCTCATGCATAGTAGATGACCCCTATCGATTTTGGGGTCACTCTGTTAAAGGTCAAGGTCACAGGGGCCTGAACATGGAAAACCGTTTCTGATCAATAACTTGAGAACCTCTTGACCCAGAATGATAAAACTTCATAGGATAATTGGACATGCAAAGTAAATGACCTCAATTAATTTTTGGTTCACTCTATTAAAGGTCAAGGTCACAGGGGCCTGAACATGGAAAACCGTTTCCGGTCAGTAACTTGAGAACCACTCGATCCAGAATGTTGAAACTTCTAAGGATGATTGGTCATGCAGAGTAAATGACCCCTATTGTTTTTGGGGTCATCCCGTAAAGGTCAAGGTCACAGGGTCCTGAACATTGATAACCATTTCCGATCAATAACTTGAGAACCTCTTGATCCAGAATGTTGAAACTTCATAGGATGATTGAACATGCAGAGTAGATGACCCCTATCGATTTTGTGGTCACTCTGTTAAAAGTCAAGGTCATATGAGCCTGAACATGGAAAACAATTTCCGATCAATAACTTGAGAACCACTTGACCCAGAATGTTGAAACTTCATAGGATGATTGAACATGCAGAGTAGATGACCCCTATTGATTTTTGGGTCAGTCTATTAAAGGTCAAGATAACAGGGGCCTGGTCATGTAAAGTCATTTCCGGAAAATAACTTGAGAACCACTTGACCTAGAATGTTGAAACTTAATAGGATGATTGGACATGCAGAGTAGATCATCCCTATTTATTTTTGGGTCACTTGATCAAAGGTCAAGTTCACAGGAGACTGAACAGTGACTCGAGAACCACTAGGCCAAAAGTGTTGAAACTTAGCAGGTTGACTGGACATGCCAAGTAGATGATCCCTATTGCAGCCAACCATCAGTGACTCTTTGACTTCCGCTCCTGACCCCTATTGACTTCTTGCCTATACGACTTTGCATTGGGGGAGACATGCCGTTTTTACAAAAGCATCTTCTAGTTTAACACTAAAAGGCCACATTTTCTACCTGATCTACATGTTACTTAGTCAGAATGTGTGTCTGTTGAAAGTCATTGATAAAATTTTAATGTCACTGGTGAAAAACTAGGTTACGAGGTCCAATCATTGAAAAACCTTGGTTATTGATCTGTCTGATTTACATAAAACGTGGTTAGAATATTTTTCTCAATGAAATCTTCTTTAAATGATATCACAGAAATGTACTCATATCTTCAGTGACCAAGTACTTGCTCAAGTTATTCCAGTTTGTTGAAAACATGGCCGCCAGGGGGGCCAGGAAACACTTGCCGACTTTCAAAATAATTTCACAGATATTTTCCATACATGTCCCTCTACCAAAATTGTTCAAGTAATCTGTGAAACCCGGGTGAGCAATCTAGGGCCATCATAGCTAGCTTGTTTTCAGTATTTTTAATTAGCTAGTTACTAATGAAAATAAATATTGATACTAACTTATGGAAGTTGTAAATCCTTCTTCAACTGATATTTTCTTATCTTTCAGAGAGCCAGTTAGGCCAAGGTTGCTCTGATAATGCTCACTGTGACACTGTAACAAATGCTGTATGCACTGGGACTTTTTGTGTGTGTAAAAGTGGTTACTATGATACACAGCCTGGTAATGGAGGATCCTGTCAAAGTAAGCTTTTAGTCTGACATCGTGATGTATGACTCCAGCTATGCTCTGTGTTTCAGGGAAATGTACCCTTGCTTTTCAATATTTAATTAACCTGAACACAGATTGATCACCCAGTGTCTGTCTTCTGCATTGTCCATTGTCAACAGTTTGACTGTTAACACCCTAGAGATCATTTTATTAGTTCCCTACTGGTTGAAAACCAGTTTTGGGGACTATAGGAATGCGCTTTTCCAGCTATCCGTCATTCCATCCATCCGTCCTTCCGTCTGTCAGCAATTTCGGGTCCGGTCCATAACTCTGTCATCCATGAAGGGATTTTAATATTACTTGGCACAAATGTTCCCCATGATGAGACATCATGTCTTGCGCAAAACCCGGACCCCTAGCTTAAAGGTCAAGGTCACAATTTGAGGTCAAAGGTCAACAGGGCTTTTTTCCTGTCCGGTCCAGAACTCTGTCCGGTCCATAACTTTGCCATCCATGAAGGGATTTTAATATTACTTGGCACAAATGTACCTCATAATAAGACGATGTGTCATGCCCAACTTTCAGACCCCTACCTCAAAGGTCAAGGTCATTTGAGGTCAAAGGTCAACAGCTTTTTTCCTGTCCGGTCCATAACTCTGTCATCTATGAAGCGATTTTAATATTACTTGGCAGAAATGTACCTCATGATAAGACGATGTGTCTTGCTTAACTTTCAGACCACTAGCTCAAAGGTCAAGGTCACACTTGGCAGTCAAATGTTAACATGGCATGAACAGGGTCTGTTTCGTGTCCGGTCCATAACTCTGCCATCCATGAAGGTATTTTAATATTACCTGGCACAAATGTTCCCCATGATGAGATGACGTGTCATGCGCAAAACCCCGACCCCTTGGTCAAAGGTCAAGGTCACAGTTGGAGGTCAAACTGACAAATGTCAATAGGTCTTTTTCCTGTCCTGTCCAGAACTCTTGACATCCATCAAGGGATTTTAATATTACTTGGCATAAATGTTCCCAATGATGAGATGACGTGTCTTGCGCAACACCCAGAACCATAGCTTAAAGGTCAAGGTCACACTTGGAGATCAAAGGTTAATGGGACATTTTTCCTGTCTGGTGTATAACTTTGTCGTGCAAAACAGGATTAGAATACTACTTGGCACAAATGTTCACCACCATGAGAGGGAGTGTCATGCACAAGAACCTGGTCCCTAGGTCGAAGGTCAAGGTCACACACAGATGCCAGAGGTCAGATACAAGAATGACTTTGTCTGGAACACTTCTTCTTCATGCATGGAGGGATTTTGATGTAACTTGGCATAAATGTTCACTATCATAAGATGGGTTGTTGTGCGCAAGAACCAGGTCCCTAGGTCTAAGGTCAAGGTCACGCTTAGAGGTGAAATGCCAAATTCAAGAATGACTTTGTTCGGAGCAATTTTTCTTAATGCATGGAGTGATTTTGATGTAACTTAGCACAAATGTTCACCACCATGAAGCACTCTTGTTTTTAGCTCACCTGAGCCAAAGGCTCAGAGTGGGCTATTTTAATCACTCACCGTCTGGCGTCCTTCATCCGTTGTCCATAAACTTTTACATTAAATGACATCTCCTCATAAACCGCTAGGCCAATTTCATCCATACCTCACAGGAATGTTCCTTGGGCGAAGCTCTACAAAAACTGTTCAAAAGAATTGAATTTCATGCAGAACTCTGGTTGCCATGGCAACTGAAAGGAAATACTTTAAAAATCTTCTCAAAAACCAGAAGCCCTAGAGCTTAGATATTTGGTTTGAAGCATTGCCTAGTGGACCTCTACCAAGTTTGTTCAAATCATGACCCGGGGGTCAAAATTGACCCCGCCCCAGGGGTCACTTGATTTTACATAGGAAAATCTTAAAAAATCTTCTTCTCAAAAACCAGAAGCCCTAGAACTTAGATATTTGATATGTAGCATTGCCTAGTGGACTTTTACTAAAGTTGTTCAAATCATGACCCCGGGGTCAATTTTCCAGGGGTCACTTGATTTTACATAGGAAAATCTTAAAAAATCTTCTTCTCAAAAACCAGAAGCCCTAGAGCTTAGATATTTGACATGTAGCATTGCCTAGTGGACTTTTACTAAAGTTATTCAAATCTTGACCCAGGGGTCAAAATTGACCCCGCCCCAGGGGTCACTTGATTTTACATAGATTTCTATAGGAAAATCTTCATTTTTTTAAAAAAAAAAATAAACCAGAAGGTCTAGAGCTTAGATATTTGACATGTAGCATTGCCTAGTGGACCTCTACAAAATTTTTTCAAATCATGACCCCCGGGGTCAAAATTGACCCCACCCCAGGGGTCAATTGATTTTACATAGGAAAATCTTCAGAAATTTTCTAAAAATAAACCAGAAGGCCTAGAGCTTAGATATTTGACATGTAGCATTGCCTGGTGGACTTCTACAAAATTTGTTCTTATCATGACCCCCGCCCTAGGGGTCACTTGATTTTACATAGGAAAATCTTCAAAATTTTCTAAAAATAAACCAGAAGGCCTAGAGCTTAAATATTTGACATGTAGCATTGCCTAGTGGACCTCTACAAAATTTATTCAAATCTTGACCCCCCCCAGGGTTGTTGATACCTCATCTTCATAAATTAAAGTGGCCATTTGCTAAATAGGGAGAGTGCAGTTCTACAGATCACAGGGTCCTGCATTTGATCCTCGACCAAGGCATATGTTCTCCATGACAATTTGATGAAAGACATTGTGTCTGAAATTGCTCGTCTTCAACCTCTGATTCATGTGGGGAACTTGGCAGTATTTTGCAGAGAACAGGTTTGTAATGGTACATAATCCAGGATAACTGGTTAGTTTAACTGACCGCCGTTACGTAACTGAAATACTGTTGAAAAACGGCATTAAACCTAAATCAAACAAGCAAATAATCTTCTTAAAACTTTGTTGGAATGTTTGTTGTTCTGAAACCTAGGAAAGGTTGAAACTGGGTTAACTGAGATCTTAAACTAGGAACAAGGTCAAATCATAGAAAAGTCTTGATAACACTCACATTTTCTACTAGAATGTAATGATTTGTTTTCAGGATGTTGTCTCCATAGAATACAGGATAAGATCAAAATTGGATTACCTGAGTTCAAAAGCTATTTCGCAAAGTCAGATCATAAAGAAACCTTATTAACATTCTTGAGGTGCTAACACTCTAAAGGCAGGTGGCATTTTCAACTTGATTATCATATGTAATTGTCAGATTTCTACATGAAATATAGGATAAATTCAAACTTGGATTACCTGACATCAAAAACTAGATCACTAGGTCAGATCAAAATTTTTGTGAACACCTTATAAGCCACATTTTCCATTTGAGTTTCATAGATATTGTCAAGATGTTTTTGTCCATGAAATATGTCAGCTTCAAAATTGGGTTACCTGAGGCCTTAAACTAGGTCACTAGGTCAAATCATAGAAAAACTTTGTTAACACTCTGTACTTGATCTTCATAAAACTTTGTCACAATGTTTGACTCTATAAAATTTTGGTTAATTTCAAAACTGGGATAGCTCAGGCCTTACACCAGGTCATTAGCTCAAATCCGAGAAAAACCTTGTTTACACTGTACAGGCTCAATTTTCTGCTTGATCATCATGTTTATCTCTATGAAAAGTAGGGTGGTAAAATCATAGAAAAACCTTGGTAACACTTTGGAGGCCACAATTTGTACTTGATCTTCATCAGACTTTGTCAGAATGTTGGTCTCTATGAAATCTAGTTCAGCTTTGAAATTCGGTTATCTAGGTCAGTGACCCAATACCAAGCTTGCTCAAATTATTTCAGTTTGTTGAAAACATGGCCATCAGGGGAGTAGGCACTTTTTTAGCTCACCTGAGCCTTTAACTCAAGGTGAGCTTTTGTGACTGCTTGATGTCTGATGTCCATCGTTCGTCATCTGTCCATCAACAATTTCTAAAAAATTCTTCTTCAAAACTGCAGGGCAGATTTACACAAAACTTCAGAGGAATCATCCTTGGGTGGCCCCCTTTCAAAAGAATTAAAATCAATGCAGAATTGTGGTTGCAATTGCAGCCGAAAGGAAAATCTTTAAAAATCTTCTTCCCAGAAACTATCGGCCAGATCTGAGATATAGAAATGAAAAAGTTTGTAGAAATGATGTCAAGGTGACTATCTACCAAAATTGCTCAAGCCGTTCTATTTCAGTAAAAAACATGGCCGCCAGGGTGGTGTGTGTGTGTGTGTGTGCGGGGGGGGGGCTTATGAAAACCATTTTCGGGGACTATAGGAATGCGCTTTTCCGTCATTCCGTCCGTCTGTCCGCGATTTCGTGTCTGGTCCATAACTCTGTCATCTTTGAAGGAATTTTAATATTACTTGGCATAAATTTTTCCCATGATGAGACCACCTTTCGTGCACAAATTTTGGACCCCTACTTTAAAGGTCAATGTCACAAGTGGAGGTCAAATGTGAACAAGGCTTTTTTCCTGTCTGGTCCATAACTCTGCCATCCATGAAGGGATTTTAATATTACTAGGCACAAATGTACCTCATAACTTTCAGACCCCTAGCTCAAAGGTCAAGTCACACTTGGCAGTCAGGTAACATGGCATGAACAGGGTCTGATTTGTGTCCAGTCCATAACTCTGTCATTCATTAAGGGATTTTAATATCACTTGGCACAAATATTCCCTATGATGAGACGACATGTCATGCGCAAATTCCATACCCCTGGCTCAAAGGTCACGGTCACAGTTGGAGGTCAAAGGTAAACAGGGCTTTTTTCCTGTCCGGTCCATAACTCTACCATTCGCGAAAAGATTTTATTATTAATTGGCACAAATATTTCCCATGATGAGACGATGTGTTTTGCTCAAAACCCGGACCACTAGCCCAAA